>NW_026067930.1:3939966-3942995 GCF_014885135.2 Alexandromys fortis
TATATATTTAAAGTGACAGCTGTTTAATGTCAGGCAAGATGAAGAAGAAGGAAAAGAAGAGGAGGAGGAACAGAAGAAGTGGCAGCAGAGGGGGTGGGGGAGGAGCAGCAGCAACTGCAGCTGCTTTCCCTTTGATGCAGGTTTACTATCAACACAGAGCCCATGAGGAGCTGAGTCTCTTGTCTTAGCTCTGAGCAGATGTCATCCCAGCAGGAAGCCTGCTGTAGGAGCTGCTCCGGGGCAGGCAGCAGAACTCTGACAGATGCATGCGGCATCCGGGGTCTTTCCTTAGCACGGAAGCTATGTTCATAGAGCAGGGCAGTGCACAGTGGACTTCCAACCCTGCCAACCTGCACGTGTACCACTGCTGAACAGAAGCCAGCAGTGTCCCTGTCCTGCTCTGATGCTGTGAATGGGTGTGTTTGTATGTGTGAGGTCTCGAGTCCCCTGGCCTCCTTGTCTATCACACATTGAACTCTTCTCCGGTGCTGGGCGGCTGTACGGCTGGCCCAGGTATCTGTTCTGTTCAGTAGCTGCTCAGCCTCCCTACAGAGGCAGCTGGGTGGGCAGCTCTGACAGCCACAGTCCGTCACTTGTTCTAAACCCAGAAAGCTCCCAGGAAAAAGAGCTTTGCTTTGGGGGACCGTATCAAACTCCTTCCATGCATCCTGGCAGACATTCACAGGGGGCTGGTTAGGATGTCCCTTAATTCCACCGACTGAGAACGTTTTTGTGTGTTACTAACACATCCCGGGTCTGATTGCTGCGTGCCCTGGTATATGGTGCGGACACCTCATGCCTTTCTGATCTCTGAAGAGCATCTTGTCTCCTGGCCGCCACATCAGCTCTGGAGTTCTAACCTACAGAGCGTGGTGTGAAGGGAGGAGAAGCGCTAGCCAGGGGGTGTATCCGGGAAGGCAGTGGGGAGGAGGTGGCTTCTGAGTTAGGCAGTAGGGTGGATGGGACGAAGAACAGCAAGCTTGGCTTGACATCAGCAGGGTGAGGCAGGCTTGGGAGGAAGCTGTGCCACCGCAGTGTAGAGAGGACCGACTTGCCGTTGACCAAGGGGGCTGTCGATACAGGTTTTCTGTTTTTAAATACTGAACCTCGCTAGCCGTCAGTGAGGTGTGAATCAAAACCCTGGGGAGACCCCCTTCACACCATCACAATGGCCACCAGCAATGACAATATGTAGTGGATGCTGTAAGAACGCTAGGATAGCGATGCTCCCTACACTGGGTGGGAAGGTGGATTACTGTGGCCATTGTGGAAGACTAAAAATAGAACTACTTAATGATCCAGCAATCCTGCTCAGTGCAGCCCAAAGGAAATGAAACTTGTACAGGAAGGAGATATCTGCATACCTGTGCTGATTACAGCACCGGTCACAAAGGCCTTGTGTAAAAGCCTCCTGTTCATGGATGTTGCTCATGGGATGAATGGGGTAAGCACCATGCGTGCTATGTACACAGTGTAATACTATGCAGCCGCAGAAGAGAGTGTAACCCTGGCATGTGTGATAGAGTGCATCAGGCTTACACTGTGCTAGCTGACATCATTTTGTCTCTGCTAAATTTTATAACATTGACGAGGTCCTGGGTTCATAATTTCACACCGAAGTGAGGAGGTGCTCATAGCTTGCCCTTGGCATAGCCATTTCCCTGAGGTTGCCTGTCCTTATGAGTGTGTGACTCTTACTGTAACTGGAATTTTGAGAGGAAAAGGCTGCAGCAGTCCCAATGGGCTAGGCTTGGTCACTTCTCCTAATAGTCCAAGTAAAGACAGAAATGCTGGTGAGAAGCTGAGAGGTGTATCCAGTGTAGCTGCATTGGCAAGAGGAATGGATAAAGGGGTCCAGTGATTGTCAAGTCTGTCTCGGCTGTACTGAGGTGAACTTTCAGTTCAAACAGAAGAAAGAGACTCCAGGCAAGAGGATGCTAATTAAACAGTGGTCTGTTCCTGCCTGTCTCAGGTCAGTGTAAGTAGAGACACCAAGCTGTCTACCTGTGTGCTTGAGTGAGGAACTGGCATTTCCTAGCAATCCCAGCCTCGAAGCGTGCCTGTTCAGTTATCATTAAGAGTGCTTTAGTTTGAGGGTGGCTGCCTGTTAGGGGCCAGATTCCCACATTTCCTACACAACAAGCCAGTCACTAAAATACTAACTGGGTGACCGGCATGCGTCAGGTTTTGAGGTGTCAAGCATAGAACGGGATGCTCAAGACAAACAATCCTGCGACCACAGATTTACAGGTTAGTGAGAGAGGAAAGCGAAGAGGATAAACATGTGCAGGAAAGTGATCGCTGAGCACAGCACTTCCAGGAAGAGAAGTAGGCGTGTAGCACAGGGAGGCCCAGGCTAGTTTACCTAGGACAGATGGGCAAAGATGACAGCTGTGCAAAGGCTCAGGCCTTAAATGGTCCTGGTTGTCAAGGAACTGGGAAGGCAGAGCCTGGGGTACTGGGGACAGCACAGCAGGACCCTGAGTGGTGCACGTGCCCCTGAGTCTGTGTAGTGATGCTGTATGGGGAGGAAAGGGTGGAATGGTATAGCTCAGGGGCATGTGGGGGGCAGATGGAGAATAATGGGTGCCTGGCATAGGCCAAGCGGGCTGGGCCCAGGAGATGGAGATGGTGCAATAGTTCAAGAAGCCACCATGGGTTCACCTTCTTATTTAGCTTCTTTAGGTTCACCAGGTATACACTCCGTGACCTTTTGGAGCACTGGACTGAGCTCCCAAGGTCCCAATGAGGAGCAGATGGAGGGAGAACACGAGCAAGTATGTCAGGACCACGGGGGGGGGGTGCACCCACCCACTGAGACAGTGGGGCTGATCTATTGGGAGCTCACCAAGGCCAGCTGGACTGTGACTGAAAAAGCATGGGATAAAACCGGACTCTCTGATCATGGCGAACAATGAGGACTGATGAGAAGCCAAGGTCAATGGCAAGGGGTTTTGATCCTACTTCATGTTCCGGCTTGGTGGGAGCCTAGCCAGTTTGGATGTTCACCTTCCTAGACATGGACGGAG
>NW_026067930.1:3943142-3967298 GCF_014885135.2 Alexandromys fortis
GGGAAATGGGAGGCTGGGAGGAGGCGGAAACTTTTTTTTTCTTATTCTCAATAAAAAAAAATTAAAAAAAATCACATCCCACAAACAAACAAACAAACAAAAAAAAGAAGCCACCATGGGAACAGGGAGCCAGCAGAGAGTTCCTGAAAGTGCTGGAAGAAAGCCAGAAGAACCACTGTGGGCTGTGTGCACGAGCAAGGCCCTGGGGGGTGGCTATGGTAGGACTACACAGGAGCCTTTAGGTTCTAGAGGGTTCCATAGCAAAGAACAAAGGAGAAGTCTTTGCTGGAGGGAGATGGATGAGGAGAAACTCCAGTTCCTCATGTTGTGGTGAACCCCCAACCATAAAATTATTTTTGTTCCTACTTCATAACTATAATTTTGCTACTGTTATGAATCGTAATATAAAAACCCATGTTTTCTGATGTTCTTCGACAACCCCTGTGAAAGGGTCATTTGAAGCCCAAAGGGGTTGTGACGCATAGGTTGAGAACCAATGCTCTAAAGCTTTCACCCCAGGATGTGCAGACAGATGTATCTTGTGGCCAACTATAAGGCCTTTTAGTCACTTCTCACTGATAAGGGCCTTGGGGCCCTCATCCAATCTGTAAGGGGGAGAGCAGCCCTGCCCTGGCGGTAGGCACAGCTGGCACTGCCTTCAGGAAAGCCAGGTTAGGGGCTAGATCTTGGATGTGTAGGAGCCAGCCATGACAAGCTAAGTATGGGCAGGTCACCCAAAGGAAGTTCTTTACTTCCAACCATTATCACCTGCCAGAGTAGGACTCAGCCATTGACAAGTTTAATGGAGGCCTGAGTCTCAGTAGTTTACCCTAAAGCAATGCTTGGTTGCAGGAAGGATCATAAACTAAGATTACCTGAGCACCACCCAAGAACAGATCATCCAAAGGAAATGCCTAACGTTCCAACCACTGTAGATAGCATCACCTGCCAGCACACTCACCCTAGACAAATGTCATCAGGAGTCCTGAACCTCAGAAAGCCCTCACCCCCACCTTTACTACTATAAAAACCCAACTCTGAGTTCAGGGCTCTCCATTTATTCCAATACATTGGACATGTGGAGAGGCTGAGTTTGCAAAATTGCATAAAATAAAGGCTCTTTGCTTTTTGCACACAGGACTTAGTCTCCTTGTTTGTTTTGGGGGGGACTTTGCATATTTGGGCATAACAGATATAGGCCTTATGCTCTGTACAGAGATGTGTTGTTCTATAGCCATACAGTAACCCCTTAACCAGATAAGGGTCGTGCTCGGCACAGATGCCATTGGAGATAGCCATTACCTGCGACTTAAGAATGGCCAGTCCCATCTAAGACAGCAAGGGACTGAAGCAGGAGCACTAATAAATCCACACTGTACTGCTCATTCAGGATATTTTAGTGGGCAATTTTAGATTTGTTGAGATTCTTTCCCATTACAGAAGTGTAACATGTTTAGTATACGTATAGTAAATATTAAAAATGTTGGAGGAAAACAAAACAAAAAACAACCTTAGTTTTGCATGTCTATATATTTTTTCCCACATATTCTACCACTCCATGGTAGGTCTTATTCCAAGAATTTGGTTAAAATAGTCCTTATTATGGGTATTTTCCTGTCTGCCTCATACAGAAATGGAAGACCAGAGAGGGAAGTGGTCTGCATGACCTTACAGTGGGGGCAGGCTAGGCTCGCCAGGGTCACTATGATGAAAATGCTGTTTTGTCTTTTGCGTCCTCCTGTTGATAGTCACATTTCAGCATTCATCCTCATTCTAGTTTTAAAGGGTATGCATGTTCTGAGAACACTCCACATATTTTTATTTTCTTCTCTCAAATGTTGGGCATTTTGCTAATGTTTTCTTTGTCGCTAATTTTATAAGCTCTATTTTGATAGCACAGTTTGTCCCTGTGGAAGGATTTTGACTAAATTCCAGATTGTCTTCTGAGGATTCTCTGAGGTATAATGCTTTAGTTAGAAGCTACGAGCATCTTAAGTCCTTGGGTACTTGCTGTCAAATTGCTTTCTAGAAGAGCTGTCCCTAGCCTGTGCCACCAGCTGTGTCTGAAGACACTTATTCCCCTCCCTCTGCGGCAATGGACGATCTTGTTATAACCTCAGACTTATGTGGATTTAGCTGTAAAGATATATTTTTGTAGTCTTGAATTAAATCAGAACAGTTAGATTTCTTTTTAACAAAAGGAGAGAAAGAATAGTTTATCTTTCACATTTTTAAGCAGGAAAATTTATCTGAATATCAGGTGAACCATTATGCTCAGATCAGAGTCCCCCAAAAACCAAAAAAAAAAAAAAAAAAAAAAAACAACCTGGGTCCTTAGGAGACCCAGTCCTGTATGTAAAAGCAAAGACAAAGCTCTTATTTAAGCTTAAGCTTGGACTGTCTGTCCGTCCGACACAATGGCTGAGAGCAAAGAGTCCCAAGCCTAGGTGGGGTAGGGTTGGTTTTGTTTGTTTGTTTGTTTGTTTTCAATCATAGTGGAGGTTGGGGTGAGGGGATTTCCAGGGTTTAGGACCCTGATTGGCTGACATTTGTCTAGGGATCTTGGCAAAATGAGGGGGTCCTGGGCTCAGAGACATATGGTTATCTTATCTAATGGTTGAAATGCCAGGTACTTCCCCTTAGATGCTGGCTGTCTCTGGGTGATCAGCTTATGTCTTTTCCTGGAACCTGGTGCTGCCTGCTACGGCAGCTATGTGTCTTGGGCTCCATTATGTGTTACCAGGTTTCCCTAGGCCCCATATGGGTGGTCAGGCTGCCCTGGGCCCCACATGAACAAAAACACAAAATTAAGAACATTTTGTCAAGGGCTGGGTTATCCTAAGCAGTATTTTCAAATTTCCTACTCAGTAATCCTTAACATGGAGCCTCCTTTCAGGCCCCCGCCACTGCTGTAATGATAATTAGGTTGTTAAATGCAGGGCAATGTCTGACTGTGCTGATGGGTCCCCCCTTTCACCTGCCTTTGTTATTTGGGAGATGAGAATGCCCAGGCTGTCTAAGTTTGGGGGCTGAGGCTGTCTCAAATCCTCCAAGGAAGTCTGGAGGAAGACTTGAGTCACCAAGGCATTCAGCATGCCTTCCTCCTTACAAGATGCACTGCTGCCCAATGAGATGTTTTAGATTCTTTCTTCCTTTAAACCCTTCGCAACTCAGCCCAGGCCATCAAAGCTTTCAGGTTGCTGTTGGTCCGGAGAGCGTGGGGTTCTCCCATAGCTGAATAAGGACTCAAATTTCAGATAAGGAAGAATGGGTTAGAATGCTGTCAAGCCATTTTTTCCCCTTGTTTGACTGATATGCCTTATAGAGAAATAAATATGGATTTACAAATCCAATTCTATTTTTACCCCAATTCTGCTGGGGCTCTGCTCCTGTGTACCTGGATGGACACCTTGTGTATTTCTGATGCTGCTCTTGACAGGCTCTGGGCTGCCTCACCGTGCAGTCAGTGTGGTTTCTAGATCTGGCCACCTCTTGGTCTTGTCTGTCCTCGTCCCCCTCATGCCTGGATTTGCATCCTGTTTGAGCTCTCTGAGCTGAGGTTTGGGTGGAGTCAGAGGTAATGACCAGCTCATACTTGCAGAGACAGTTTTTATCCAGAGTGCCTGAGTCCTGCTATTCAGTGTCCATCTCTTTGTCAGTTTTCTTTTTGGAAATATATTTTCTTCAGAAATTGTTATAAAATTACATAAAAGTTTATATTCTTGCATGACAATGTAGAGGGATTTTGAAACCATGAGGAATGCTTTCTTACCACCAGTAGACTGAGTGATGGGCAGCGTGTACTCTTTGAGAGTCCTCTCTAGTTAAATGGAGGTGATCCTCGCCTGATGAAGACATCTCAAGTTGCGGTGTTTCTGTTTCCACTTGTAATCTTGGGCTTTTACACACTTCCCACCCAATAACTACAGCCAAATGAAGACTCGGTTCTCCATGCTCTGATTAAATGCTTGTTCTTCTCTATGGAACTGAGCAAGTATAAGTACCTAACCCCCTCTTGCTATCAGAGGAGGGTCAAGATTTTAGCATGGGCCTTTGAGGGGCCATGAAAGATCCAGACTGTAGCTATCATACCATCTCTGTGTCTCTGTCTCTGTCTCTCTCTCACACACACACTGCAGATTGTAATTGGTGTCTAAACTAGCTTGGGCATGGCTGTGAAGGGCACTAATGTTGAGGCTTCGTGGAGACCCCACAGCTGGTCTTCATGATTATATCAAGCCCCACAGTGAACTGTGTAAGAACTGGTGTTATGGCCTCTGAACTGAGTGATCACCAATGACTTGCCACATGCACTGGAGGATGAGGAGGGACACGACTTAGAGGTCCCCCCCCCCCCCCCCGTCTCCTGTTCTCTCTCTCTGCTCACCTTATTTTTGTCTCAGCTGTTTTTGAGGATTGATCAATTCTAAGTCATGGCTTGTTGAGAGAGGGCATGAATGCCATTCTGACTTTGTAAACACAAGTGATTAGAATAAACCCTCTCTGATAGCATGACCAGAGAGCTTAAGTCTGTCACCCACACTTCTGGACAGCAGATCAGCAGGGGAAGGTGCTAAATCTGTGGGTAGGCTCTTGTGAGCTCTCACCTTGCAGTGATGTCATCAAGGGCCTGTGGCTGGCTGGCCCTCCTCCTAGGATTGCCAGTCAGACTACTTTCTCAGCACAGATAATAACAGTGATGTGTGGTGCTTGAGGGCAACCTGACAGATTGCTCCCTTCTGATTTCTGTGGGCAGCTGCCCCTCTAGGTTGGCAGCAGGAGGTGTCTAGGGTCTGTCACACAAAGCTTGAAGGAGAGCAAACCTTCTCTGGCTGTGATTATGGCATTGGCTTTTGGATCACTGTGTTAGAAGTGGCTCTCACAAGAGATTCTATTCTAGTGACTGCAAAGACAGTAGCAGTGATACAAGCCAGAATGCCCTGTGTCCATTGTCTAAAGGGCAGTTCCTCCAGCAGCTACTCTGCTCCAGGAGCTGCCACTTTCTCTCCTAGGAAGCTCACAACACTGGGTTGTGATGACGAGGCTGTTCTGTAGCCTGACAGTCTTTCTCCTGAAAGAAGAACTTGGTTATGAAGCAGGCATGGTGGTGCATACCAGTGATGCCAGCATGTCCCTCCTTGTGGCTCTTTTTCCCACCATGCAGGGTCTTGGGCTATAGTGGAGGAAGCCACACACCTGCTTCCTAGCCACAAGTGGTGGCTTTTCTGAGTGTCCCCTCTCCAGGACATTGGTCTTCAGGGACAGCCTTCCCCATGTTTCACTCACAGGGCAACTGAATCTAAGGCTTGAGCCCCAGTGCGGATTGGGGATGTCAGGCTCTGGAGGGTTGAGAGCAGGTCCTGCCTGCCTTAGCCGGGTGTCCCCTCTGCCTGGAGGGATGGAAGAGGGAGGTTAGCTGTGGGGGAGTGTACTCCCTGCCTATCCACACTGCCCAGGGAGCCTTTTCTCTTTGATGTATTTTACCTTCTCCAAGGTCTGAGTCCCTGGTAAGGAGCCCTTCATTTGGATAGGGATGGGGACAAAGGGGACATCAGGACTCCTTTGCAAAGCAGTGACAGCTACTCTGTCTCCTTCATCTGCATCATGAACTTGCCTAATAGGAAGATTTAATGAGATAACAAGTATGCAAGTGTGTGTCTGGGACTTAGTAGGCGATTAAGATTTTCACCATCTAGTTCATAAACCTTCAAACTTAATGAAAGTGCAGAACCGTGCAACCAGTCCCGCATAGCCTTCCGGTGGCTTCTGCAGCTGTCAGTCCTCCATCATTCTTCGCCCACTCCATCTCTTTCCTTTCCCAGCAAGCACATGGGGAAGGATGCAACAGTGATTTCTAGTTACTTGTTTTCAAGTTGAACAGGTGTAGGAATCTCAACGCTTGGGTGTTGACGATGGAAACACCATTTCCAAGGTAGAGAGTTCATTTCTGTCTCCCTGTAGAAACTTCATCCTCCTGACCCTGCCTCCACCCATCATTGTACTGAATATGAGAGGGCTCCACCTTTGATTCATTCACCGGTGTCTATTTTGGAACACTAGGGAGCAGGCCACATGCTGTAGCTCTCCCCTGAACCTGGCTTTCTGTGGCCAGTGTCATGCTCACAAGGGTCATTCACGTTTAGTCTGTACCAATTTCTCTTGCCAAGTTATGAGTCCAGTGTGTAGGCATACCATACATTATGCACATCTGTGGCATGTGTTTTGATTATTATTAAATGAAGCTGTTATGAATTTATTTTATGAACATGACTTGGGAAGTTGGTCATGTGGAAACACTGGTTTTTGAGTGGAACTGCTGCTGCTCATACGTTGAGTCTGTGCTGTATGTAGAAGAGTGATTGATCAGATCACCATTTTGCAAATGACTTCACCATTTTTTCCCCCCAAGACAGGGTTTCTCAATGTAACAGTCCTAGCTGTCCTGGAACTGGCTCTTGTAGACCAGGCTGGCCTCGAACTCACAGATAATCTGCCTCTCTCTGCCTCCCAAATGCTGCAATTAAAGGCGTGTGCCCCACCACCTGGCTGGCTTCCCCATTTTGTCTGATAACGTGGGAGGGTCACAGGCACCCCCTGTCCAGCTGGCAGTTTTCTCACATTACACTCCAGCAGGTTCTAGTGCTGTGAGCGCCTTCTCGTGAGCTCATTGGCCGCTGACGTGTTTTCCTTCCTGAAGTGCCTCTTCAAGTCGTTAGTCCATTTTGGGGTTGTTTATATTTTGATTGTTAAGATATATATAGTGACGTGTACGCACACATGCACACTGCGGGTAGTTACCTCTCCTAGTCTGGCTTGCTTCTTTATTTTAAAAAAATGAGATTTGTTCAAGTGGGTTTACATACGTTAAAGTTCACTCATTTGTGAATTTTATTTCTCATCACTCATTTGTTTTTAATCTAGTACATAAAACAATCGATTTCACTGTGACTTCATGTTTTTATAGTTATATATATTTACATTCACCTACTCCATTACCCTTTCTTGTTCCTGCTCTCTCCCATTTTGTCCTCTTCCTCTCAGGTTCCCTTCTGCTTTTCTCTGTGTGTGTGTGTGTGTGTGTGTGTATAAACATGCTGTGCTGTGTTCCATACCCCTCTCATTACTCTTCCTCTTGTTTTCCTCCTCTGGCCTTTAGAGCTCTTCTATCCCCACATAGTCTTCCTTCTGCTTCCACGTATTAAAATAATATGAGGGAAAACATGCGATGTTTTTCTTTCTGGGTCTGGCTTGTTTCTCTAAACATGATGATCTCTAATTCCATGTTTTCCCGAAACTGCCGATTTCATTCTTCTGGCAGCTGCTTAGAACTCTGTGATAGATAGCAAGCACCACATCTTCTTTATCTGCCCATCTGCTGATGGATGCTCAGCCAGTCCTATATCTTGGCGCCCGTGAGTGGGGCAGCAATAAACGTGGCCATGCATGTGTTTCTGGTGTACTGACATAGATTCCTTATGTCTGTATGCAGGAGCGAGACAGCTGGATCATATGACATTCTATTTTTAGGTTTTGGAAATGGCTCCTCATCAGTTTCCATAGTGGCTGCTCTAGTTCTTATTCCCGCCGCCAGGGAGTAAAGCTCCCTTTTCCACCTGCAGCCTCAGCCGTGTTTGTTGTCATTTGTTTTCTTGATGATAGGCACCCTTACCACGATGAGACGGAATCGGAGTGTGTTTTTAATTTGCATTTTCCTTATGGATAAGGGTGTTGAACACTTAATGTATTTATTAGCCATTTGCATTTTTAATTTTGAGCACTCTGTTAATTTGCCCATTTATCAATGAGATGATTTGTTTGCCTTGCTTTTAACTTTGTGAGTTCTTTGTAGGCTTTCTATATTAATCTCTTGTCAGATGTATAGTTGGAAAAGACTTCCTCTTTGCTCATGGTTTGCTTCACTGTACAGAGTTTTTTAATTTCAGGCAATCTTCATCAAATCTTGCCATTGCTTGTTTTTGTGAGTTTTAACAAAGTCATACCTGACCATGTTAACAAAATCACTAGGTAGAGTAGCAGTCCAGGCAGCCAGACCCACTCTGGGCCCTGTCATTCCTGCAACTTTTCCATTGTGCTCCTTCAGCCACTCTTGAGAGGCCCTGTGGGGTATCTTTATTTTGGTCCTGTACTGCAGAGGTGGCCCAAAGCCTTGCCTTGTAATGTTTTGTCCTTTCCTGTTCTCTGTTGGTCACTCACCAAGTATGTCAGTGAAATATCTTAGCTCCTCTTGTCAGGATCATTTCCCCAGCTTTTGTACAGAGTACCCTATCTTATCCTCTGAATTCTTTCTGGAACCTGGGTGAGATATCTGCTTTGTTCAGAGTGGCCTGGTGGCAGAAAGGAACTTCAGCTTGGAGGAGTCCCAGGCATACTGTGTGCCTAGTCAGCCTGCCTCCACACATCCAGAGGCAGGCACAAAGGGGAACAGGGCCTAGGGGTCAGTGTGTTGTCTCCAGTCAGCCTGGGTCCCCTTTGCACCTGTCTCACCATGGAGCAAGAATGGTCTGTCTCTTTTTCCCATGGCAGTTGCTAATTAATTATTCAAGGAAAATCTTGCATTACTTTAAGCTATCATTGTAGATGAATGTGTGCATGTATTGCATATCCATGTATATGCATGGATGAGCTTAGTTTAAATTAAGCCAGTTCTGGTCAAGGTGCATGAGGACTGTTAAATGTAGGTGTCTGCTGCCCGTGTAATCTGATCCAGTCCCTTAGGATGATCCATGGTACTGTAATGATATCCTTTAAAAACAATTCAAAACCAAAGGAAGAAGGCACACATGAAGAATGCTTTCCAAAGAATAGAGCAAGTTAAATGCCAATTAAAAGGAAACTTTTTCTTTTTTTGGTGGGATGTGACTCATTTAGACAACAATATATTTTGGGATCCTTAGAAGATGCTTTAGTCTGTTTTGAGTAGTAAAATTTCCAAAGTTGGATCATTTAAGAGGGAGGTTTATTTGGGCATGTGCCGAAGGAACCGCATACATGTGGTCTCCTTGCTTTGTGACAAAGAGGGAGAGCTGGTCTCAATCCTGCCCTAACTCACTAATCGTTCAAATTGGTGGAGTCTCCAGGGCCTGATCAGCTTTCGAAAGTTCCACTCAGCACCAGCTTTGAGTATGTGAACTTGGGGGAACAATACACACTCCAACGTGACAGACACCATGTGCATTGGGGTTCTCTGAATTCTTCAATGTGGCTGTCTCTAAGTTGTGTGCAAGTAGAACAGGCCCAGGGACTGTCTGCAGAAAAGCCATCAAGAGGCCTCCTAGACCCCTTCAGAGCACTTATCTCCTGCCGTTTTCCTGTGTTCACTGCATATCCTATGACCCTGAGGACTTAAGGCGTGTCACATCACCATTGCCCTGTAGAGGTGGAGACCGAGGCCTTAGCTTCTATTCTATCTGGGCAGTCTGAGTTAACACCAAAGGTTAAGCCAACCTTCCCTCTGAATTGGAGTCCATTTCTCTCACTGTTACTAACCTGGGCTGTGCTGGGCCAGTGGTGGACCTGGGGGCAGAATTGCTTCCTTGTCCATAGATCATGAGTTCTGCCATTGTACTTATACTCTAGAGCAACTGCATAGCGCAGTGGTCTTAGGGTGGAGGACATCAGCACTTCTCTGTGCTCATAGATGTGCCAGCTCAGAGCTGGGGGCCTGGCAGACACTGGTCTGCGCTAGGGAGTGTGGCACAACCAGTTAGCTCCTGCATTTCAGAAAGGCATTTTCTTAGCAGCGTTTTCAAATCCCATTTTCCTTCTAATGTTATATTGTGTATGCGAGGGAGATTCAAGGGTGAATTACTCAATATAGTAACACAAATTAAATAATCAAACTTGCATTGACACCAAAGCGTTCATGCATAATTCAGGTAGTTAGGACTCACTGATTTAATTTATTAGGTGAAGCTAGATTGTGGTGCCAAATGAAATGCTGTTACGAAGGAGGCTTGAACAAGTGTCCAGCATGGTGCTGTTTGTGGTAAACTAATTAGGGTTTGATTGCTGCCTATAAAATACAAATGTGCTAATTAAACGATTTTGATCTAAGAATTTCATAATATAGGTAATCAGCCATTTCAGCTTCACCCAGCATACAAGTTCATCAGGAGGCCGGGCTAGAATTGTCCTTTGGAATGAGTGTGAATAACAGTGATGCCTTTAAAACTAGAAAGTAGTTCATCAGTGAATAAGATTCCCAAGTCCATCCTGAAGATGGGAAGGCATCTTCCTCTTCATCTGCCTGCTTCAGTCTTTTGTGTGGCATGTAGCATGGGTGGTGCTGTGAAGAGACACTATGACCATGGCAACTCTTATAAAAGAAAACAGTTAACTGGGGTTAATTTGCAGTTTTCAGAGGTTTAGTCCATTATCATCATGGCAGGACATGGTGGCAGGCAGGTAGATATGGTGCTGGAGAAGGAGCCGAGAGTTCTAAATCTTGATCTGCAGGCAACAGGAAGTGAACTGAGTGTCACATTGGGTGTAGTTTGGGCATAGGAGACCTCAAAACCTGTCCCCTCACAGTGACACACTTCCTTCAACAAGACTACACTCTCTCCTATAAAGCCACACCTCCTAATAGAGCCCTCCCTTTCGGTGCCATTTTCTTTCAAATGGCCACAGGGGCCATTCTCATTTAAATCACCATGGATGGCCTTAGGGCCAACCACAGCAGGAGATGGAGCCTTCGTTGCCCTTCTGTCTTCTCTCTTAGCCCTAGTTGCAGTTGTATTTTAATACAAGCATGTGTGTGTGTGTGTGTGTGTGTGTGTGTGTGTATGCATTTATATGTATGCATGGGTGCTGGAGCCTCTTCAGGAGGGCTACACATTTTTTTTTTTAATGGGTAAGGCTTCTAGAGAGTTTGGGATTTGTAGGCTGGCTGACTAGTTAGCCCTAGGGATCCTTGTTCGTCCTCCTCCCCAGCATTTCAAGTACATGCCACCATACTTGACATTTTACATGGTTGCTGGGGACTGAACTCAGTTTCTCATGCCAGTAAACCAAGGTCTTTATCCACTGAGCTGTTGACCCAGCCCCTGAATTTTTCTCTGAAATAACTCTTGGCTTCCCCAGGCTAATTCTCTGACATCCCCAGGCAGTTCTTTTCAGGGGCCCCGAGTGCCACTGGGGATCTGCAAACCAAGCTATCTTTATCATTGCTGGCCAGGAATTTGGACATCCAAAGGGACTGGCAATTCCCACTGAAGGTCACGCACTGTAAGTGCAAAGTCCAGAAGCAGTAGAGCAGCTGAGTTAGCAAGTGCACACTCCCATGTCTTTGGTGCCCAGTGAAAAGCTTTTCCTCCTGCACATCCAAATGTTCCTTCTTAGACATTTGAGGTGTGGGGCCAGGTGTGCTCCCCAAATATGCACTTGATGCCAGGGCAGGGCTGTGTCACTAGAGTTTATTTGTGTGCTGTGTGGAGTCTCCATGCGTGGGGGCCTTTCTCTGAAGGTACTTCTTGAACAACTGAGTCCTCTCTACTTCAAGCAACTTTGTAAGAAGTCCCAGGAGCCAGTCATACTCATGTCACTGTCCCTTCCCTCTGTCCTCATGCAGAATCGGATCCAGCACCAGGAATTTTAGGTCCACAGATCTCTAAGCCCCTCCAACAAAGTGTACTATTGCTTACAGACAGTATGCACACATCCTCCATATGACTCCGCATCACTCGATTATTTAAGACACCTAACGTGATACAGGTATTCATTATGCCATGTTGTTTAGCCAGAAATGTGTATACATGCACACACATGTGTGCATGTGTGTGTGTGTGTGTGTGTTACTGAGGTGTGCTGGCTTTTATCTGGGCCCAACATTTCCTAGGTGTTAAGTAAACTCTTAATACTTTTATCTTCCATGTAATTACTTCCTAGTTAATTTCTTTTCTGTGACCTATTTACAAACTGTAATTTAGAGCAAATCCAATTAAAATTCTGAGAGTCATTTGCGGGGGATGGGCGATCCCGCTCTGCCTGCTGTTGGAAGCTCATAGGTCTTTTTCCAGCATATGTCCACTTGTGCAGTTCAACCCAGGGCGTTTCAAGGGCTGTTTGCTGGCTGACCATGGGGAAATCATATGACATGGGGCTCCGTTGCTGTTCTGTGCAGCTCGCAGCCATCTGGTAACCGTTCCCACATCTCCCACATCTGTTCCCACTGCAGCCTAGGTCTCCTGTGAACTCAGGAGTGCTCTTCTGGTGTCTTCACTCCTGCTGTCTCCATTATTTCCCCTGTGTCAACGTAGACTTTATTCACGAGGGTCTGACCACGGCCAAGAGCCTATATTGTAAAGTGGGAGGAATTCTGAACTCCCAAGGAAGAGTCCACATTGCTGGCAGACAAGACCCCTGGCGGAGTGGTCCATAGACTGAGTTCAGTAGCATGACCATGGGCCAGGGAGAGGTCCCTAGGACAGGAAGGGGGCACTTGTGGGTCTGCTACACTGGCTCCAGTTTAGAGGCCAGGAAGCTGAGGTAGGGGTTGAGTAGCTACCGGCTTGTCTCCTAGCCAAGCATAGACCTTTGGCAGGTTTTGGCTTCCCAGAACACCCAGGTGGTGCTGCTTTGGAGCAAGCCACCACCTTCATTTTGAATAGATTTTAACAGCATGAAAATGAGATGGGAATTTAGTACTGAGATGGTCCAGTTATCCAACAGGTGACAAGAACCAGTGTTGAACACTGTGTTGTTCACCAGTCTGAAGGTTCCCTTTTGTCAGAAGACACGCTGCCCTGCCACTGCAGGCACCTGCAGCCTTCTGTGCCTTATCTGATCCATGCACACAGAAAGGAGAGCTGTGGTTCATCGACACTATGGGAATGTCCCACCTGGTGTAGGAAGCCGAGAGCTACCCCTTTCGGCGACTCCTGGCCAGAGGTATTCACTTTCCTGCAGCAGTCAAGTCTTTTGTGTGTCGAGTCCATCCAGGCCATGATGCCTTGTTGTTTCTTCTTAGTCTAGAATAGCCCTGGTCCTGGAGAAATGCTCTATATCAATTCAAGTGCTGCTTGTTTGGACTGTGGCCAGGATTCTCCTGACTCAGTGTCTGCCAAACTTCAGCATAGCTTTTTTTCTCTATACAGTGCTCTAGCTGCCCCAGTCCTCCAGCCTCCAGCCTTCAGGCCTCCAGGGTGGATGGGTCAATTGCTCCTGCATCTATCAACTCTCTCTCTCTGGAAAAACTCAATGCTGATCACGGGAATTTCAGGGGGTAATCTGTGTGTCACCTGCCTTTCAGGAGCCCCATGCCTGCAGATTGACCCCTGAGCTGCCAAATGGGCAGGGACAGTACCATCTCTCATCTTACGTATAATGCCTTATAATCTCTTCTCTCTGTGTGTCCTTTTGTTGTTGTTTTCAGCCTAGAATTGCATCCTCCAAAGTCATGTGACACCAAATTCTTAGTACACACCATGAATGTTACTTTGTAAAACAAGAATGTGGAAGAAAATTGCTGGTCTCCCACAACCCAGCCTTGTGCCAGAACAGAATTTCTCGAGGAAGGGGTCATGTGGGTTAGCGTATAATTGGCGTAGGAATTGTGCTCCCCGCCAAATACAGCAGTTGAGTTATGAAAATTAATTAATTGCAAATGTCATTGTAGAAAGGTACTGTGTCTTAATGAGCAATCCGAAAAAGTCACAGAAGACGGATGTTGACTGAATCCTAGGCCCCAGGGAAGAAGGGATTCATCTCCCCTGGGAAAAGTCTTTTGGAAGGACTTCGTTCTTTGGGCCTCAGAAGACAGGACGGGTACAGCTGGTGGGGGGAGGGGTTAGCATCCTCAGAATTGTCAGGCATGGTTGTGTCTTAGGAACAGGGACACAGGTGACTGGTCCCTGGAAAGAAGAGAGTCAAACATGAACGCAGAAGGGCAAAAGAACACTGAGTACTTTGAACCTCTGGGTTCCACATGCTGTTAGGTATAGTCACTGTGTGCCCAGGGCCACTGTATTCTGGGATGAGGTTAAGGTATGTATGGTTGGAGGGCAGGCAGGATGCAAACATGCTGGAGAGCAGCCGGTGCCAAGGAATGTAGAGTCCATGGCCAGGGTGACAGTTTGGCCCCACAGTGAGAGTCACAAGGGGCAGCGAGGGTCTCGGGGGAAGTACTGACAAAGCGAAGCCTCAGTGAGGAACACAGACTCAAGGGAAGATGGAGAAGTAGGGAGAAACAGCAGCTGGATGCAGGCTGTGGGGAGAGGAGGGTGGGGATGGGTCATGGGGTGGGGTAGTGACAGGAAGCCCTCTTGGAAAAGCAAAATTTACAGTTCAAGAAAAAAGAAAAAAAAATACAGGCTGCTTTATTTGTTTCTCTTAGAGTTTCCTTTTGTGGTGAGGCGGCTTCTTGAGATGCACTGTTGAGATTGGGGCCAGCAGAGGAGGGCTGGTGTGATGAAACTCAAGTTCTCAAGTACTCTGGCCCCACTAGAGTGGAGTTTGTTTATTGTCTTTAATGTCCAGGACTGAGATGTCTTTAGGAAAGTAAGCATTATCTGTAGGCAGCTGTGATGGTATCAGTTGTGTGGAAGCCTCTTACCTCCCCCAGCTAGATTTCCACGCCCCTTAATTTTCTCTATCATCCTCTGCAGCCTCACTGCCTGCCCCACTGTCCCTACCCACCCTGGCCAGAGCCCCCAAGGGCTTGCCTGAGCTCCTCAAATGAGATGTCGTGTTTGTAACTCCTTGTCCAAGCCTGTTCTGCTTGTTTACCATGGCTGTCTTCCGTACCCCACTCTCCCCTCACCGCCTCCCCTGCTGACTTTACCAACCCTTCACGTGTCTACTCAGGCCCCTCTTGCCTAGTCGGCTCTTGTCTCCAAACGATATTTCCCTTGGTGAGCACCTCCTGGGCATCAGTGGAAGAGGTGTGTGGGTCCAGGAGAGTTGAGTTTAGGACTAAGCACTTGGTTGGGGAGCCATCCACACAAGAAGCCCTGCGGTGGGAGCTTGGGGGTTTGAGGACCTCATTTGAGGAGAACCAGGCAGGGTTCAACAAGGTTTCTACAGTGAACACATACTCTCATGTATAGGCTGCTGAGTTGATACCAAAACCCAGTGTACACTCACAAGGAGAGTTTTAGAACTCTCTGTTGGCACCATAATACCAGTGTCACAATGTTCTCCCCCCAGCACCTTATGTGTTAAAGATTTTACATATCAACCGTGGGAGAGGAAGTTAATCCCTGTTGTCAGCTGTCACCTACTTGGATCTCAGCTCATTTAAGTGTTGACCCAGGCATCTTTTAAAACCAGAGCAGACAGTCTCCCAGAAGTCAGGAGTAGACAGTCCCCCTGAGGCTGCTCTAGGAGTGTCATGGATGTGGTAACTCAGAAAAACAAAGGGTCCCAGGTAAGGGAGGTAGGACCCAGCTCAAGGCAGTGACACCCAGGGAAATGACTCCTTTGTCTACCACATCTTCAGCAGACGCCAGTTTAATAGCTGTGTGTATGGGTCTGCTCCTATGTCTATCATTTCGACAAGAACATTTGGCGTGAGACATAACTTTGGTTTGCAAAATTTTCAGCATGTGATACAGTATTGTAGTTACATAGGCCATAGAATGCCTGCAGTAGAATGCTGTACATCAGTTCTGCTGTTCTTACTCAGCTTACACGACAAAAGCATATAGACTCGGTCAGCAGCAGCCCCATTGCTTCTTCTTAGCCCCTGGGGGCAACCATTTTGCTCTCTGCTCCTGTGAAGTTTGCTGGTTTTTTTTTTTTTGATTTGTTTTTTGAGACAGGATTTTCTGTGTAGCCTTGGCTGTCCTGGAACTTGCGCTATAGACCAGGATAGCCTCAACCTCATAGAGATCTGCTTGCCTCTGCCTCCTGAGTGTTGGAATTAAAGGCATGTGCCACCACATCTTGGTGAGGTTTGCTGTTTTACACTCATATATAAATATATAAATCAGTATCTGTCCTTCTGTTCGGCTCTTTTGCTTACTAGGCTTCACGTCCTTAGGTTTCATTCATGCTGTAGCGTATGGTAGGTTGTCTTTGCTTTTTCAAATAGCCTTGTTGAGGTGTAGTTGACACAGTGAACACGTATGTTTAGAATATACAGTTTTGACCTGTGTGTTAGGGTTCTCTCCAGAAAAAGAACTGAGAGAATGAATCTAGCTGTCTTCCCTAATTATCTATCAGTCACAGAAAGAGAATTTATTAGAGCGGCTTACAGGCTGTGTGGTCCTACTAGTCCAATAACGACAGTCTATCCATGGGAAGTCCAAGGCTAGATGTCTCAGTGGTCTTCAGTAGATGCTGGGATCCGGAAGAAGTAGGCTTGAATGCTGAAGGAATAGACTTGTTGGCCTGAATGAGAGCAAGCAGGCAAAGAACGAAAGGTTCCTTTTTCCATGTCCTCTTTATAGGCTGCCCACAGAAGGTGTAGTCCGAATTCAAAGGATCTTCCTGCCTCAAAAGATTTGGATTACAGGTGGTTCTCCCCTACTTCAAAGGACTGAATTAAGAAAAAATGCCTCACAGGTATCCCTAGCTGCTTGGGTTTTAGTTAACTGCAGAGGTAGTCAGGCTGACACAAAGAATAGCCATCATAACACACGTACATCATATGTGAGATCTCTCCCAGCAAGGCCTTCAGCACACTCATCACGAGCCCATGTTTGCTGGTGCCTCTTTGTGGTCCACTCTGTGTTGCTCCCATATGCCTCACCAGGAAAACACTAGTCTTTTTTCCATTGCTGTGTATTGGTTTGTGGTTTCCAAAATTTTGATTTATTGGGTGCTGTATGAACTCTTTATCGTCTTGAAATTGTTTCTCAATCTTACAGGTTTAAATAGAGAATTTCGGTCATTTTCATGTCCTTACCCCCCTCTTTCATCCTCCTTCCCTATCTCCTTCCCTCATTTTCCTCCCTCCCCTCAAAAGCCCCCTTTCTCCTTCTGACTTTGTACCCTTTTTTGTGTGTGTGAGGCCATTGAGTTGAATAAGAAAGCGTTGCCTGCCTGACCATAGGTGGGAGGAGGGTACTTAATGTAGCAAGGAGGACTTACCTGTGCTTATAGCGTTGAAGAAAAGGAGCACTTCCCACAACCTCCAGGATTTCCCAATAGAGGGGCCTCACAGGACCCTTCTCCATCTGTGAACTTTGCCACACCCGAGAAAGGAAATCAAATAGGGTGTCAGCAGATGGGAGATGTCAGGAGCCACCTGGCCATGTGGCACACACGGTGATTGTCATCAGGAACAAGACAGGCCAAAATGAGACTGAGTAGAGCAGACACCATGCCGAGCTCTTTTGTGAGGCCATGATGCTAGATCCATCAGCCTCTCACTGAGAGACATCCTAAGAAACACCTGGCCTGTGTTCTTCAAGATGTCAGCATCAGGAGACAAAGGAAGCCTGAAATGCTGTCTCAGAACAAAGGAGACAACTAAATACACAGTGTGTCCCTAGCAGGGGCTTGGCCCAGAAGGTGGATGTTAGACAGCTAATGTTAGTAATGTTACTTTCCTGCTTTTCCATTTCACCGTTGTTACACAAACCATTTACATTTGGAGAAACCAAGGGTAGGCATGCAAAAACTCCTGTCTCTGCTTTTACATTTTTGAGAATCTGCAATTTTCTCAAGTTACAAGTGTGAAAATCATTTTACTAGCAGGAAACCATGTCAGCGCAGCTGACATTTGCCAGGCCTCTACAGGACAGGTTGTTTAGTTGTTTCCCAAAGTCCAGATTAGGAAGTGAAGAAGGCTACAGGTGGGAGGATGGATGAAGATACGTTACATAAATGAGGGCAGGGGTGGCTATATTTACATCAGGCAAAGAGACCACAGAGCTAAAGCTGCTAGGAGAACAAGAAGCTGATTATATAAGCATTACGCTAGAAAAGAGAGTTCCAAAGGAAGCTCTAACTACAGCAAATATACACGCGAAGGAAGCTCTAACTACAGCAAATATACACGCGCCCAACATCAACACACCTGTGTATGGTCATGCAAACACGGATAAGCTGAAGGGACATGCAGCAGTACAATAAGACCAGGAAGCTTCAATAGCCCACTTTCAACAGTGGGTAGCATGCAGACAGAAAATCAATGGGGAAGCGACAGGGAGTTGGCTTAGCCTATAAAGTGTGTGCTACTTAAGCATAAGGGCATAAGTTAGATCCCCAGCACACACTTACAAAACCAGGCCTGGTGGTGCCTTTGTAACCCCAACAGCGGGGAGGCAGAAGCAAGAAGATCTGTAGGACTCACTGGCCCGCCAGCCTAGTTCAGCAAGCCAGGTCCAGGACTCAGTTTTGTATATTTCGGTCCATTATCCATTTGGCCTGTTGCTTTGGGCGTGTCCTGAAGCAGCTCCGCAGAAGCAGTAGAATGTGTTAGAGTGACCTGCTGCTCCCATGTCCAGGAAACAGAGAGAAGCTGTCTATCTTTGATGACCTGAAGCCACCCTGCTAAGCTTCAGCTCTGAAAGTTTCTGCCACCTCTGAACAGTGCCATGTTGGGGACTAAGGCTTTAAAGCCTTAAGAAATTTCATAAGAAATGGGCATTTTGGGGCTATGTGTCAAGGCCACAGCACATTCATGGTCATAGCCCAAGCTAGCCAAAGCCAGTGCTTTCAGGAAGTGAGCTGAGGAGACTTCTCATAGGAGCTCCCAAGCAGCCTTGCCCTTTGAAGATGCATGTGTATTCTAGTTGCTGCTGTGTGTTTGGCTTCAGTCCACGCTCTGGCAGGGCCCATGGTTTAGGCTGGATCTAGTGTTGCTGATCACTATGCCCCTGACACCTGATGGCCTTGGGTTTTTTTGACCTTTCCTTATGCCCTCCCTTATCCTGGGTAATGGAGAATGGTCTGTGCTATTTTTACTTTTCATATCTGATCCCACTTTGGGCAGAAACTGGTGGGAGAGCAGTTGCCTACGCACATCTGGCTTGGCTCTGTGGTGCCCCAGACTAACTGCCCCAGCTGCTTTACACTAACTCCCTCCATATCTCGCCTCTCTCTGGCAGATTCTCAGGGTTTTTCTGTGCCAGGTGGGACACCCCAGAGAACTGAGAAGGTTGGGTGTGTGTTGCGAGAGCCCACCCAAGCCAGCTCCATCCCTCTTTCTTTTCCCTTCTCCAAAGGGAAGTCTTGCTTTCTTCCTCAGAGTTTCTTTTCTGGACCTGTGCACCCTAGCTCTCCCACGACTACCCCCTCTGAGTTGATATCTCCAGCTCTCCCAGCCATTCCTGCCTCCTTGAAGAATGAGTGGCTCGCCCTTCACATTTCCAGTCTTGTTCCATCCAGGGCTATTCTTAGCACACTGAAATATGAGCCCGCCCTCATGTGCTGGAAGGGGATGTATCGAGGGTCACTGTCATGTTTCTGGAAGTGGCCCACAGCACCCCGGAACTTGTATTCCTGCACATGCATGCTAGGGAGAAAATGTTCAGGAGCTGCCTTTGCTCCCAGGGCCCCAGGAACTAGATCTAGCTTCTCCATATCCCTGGCTGAGAAGCTGAGCAGGGGAGAAGCAGTGGTTGCCTGATACAGGATGGGGAAGTCCCAGGTCTCTAAGACAGGCACAGTCGGTGGTGCAGGAGTGTTCTGGCCACTTGAGAGCCATTTCCTAGGCGGTGGGTTTTCTGTTGGCTTAGCAGCTTGCACATGAATCTACTGATATTTTAACTACCGTCTGCAGCCCCACGGCCCTGCAGTCAGCGCCCACTGGCCACTGAGGTTGCAGCCCGGGGGGGGGGGGGACTAAGTCTCTATTGTTCTATTTACTAATAAAGACTCATGAGTCAGATATTGGGGTAAAAACCTGATTGTCAAAGAAGTGGCAGAGTAGTGACCAGCTGTCCTCTCCACATTTCCCAGATTGAAATCCATTCAATCTCTAAATTTCTCTCTACTCTTTCCTGTAGGTCTTCTCTATCTGTATTTCTGCCTTCCCTATGTGTAATTCTGGTCAGCTAGTCACTGGCTCCGCCTCCTTATTCAAAGTTAACTTTATTAACGCAGTCTTGGGGTGTCACAGTGCAATCAAATATCCTGCAACACTAGGTTTTTGGGTGTATATTTTTCTTCCACAGAACAGACCTTGTAAATGTGTCTCTTATTTTGAAGATTGAAAAAAAAAAAGAGGCTCAGAGAAAGGAACAGTGTGCTCATGTTTGTCCCACGATTTCTTTCTTGTTTTGTTTTTCAAGACAGGGTTTTGCTGGAGTTTTAGAGCCCATCCTGGAACTAGCTCTTGTAGACCAGGTTGGCCTCAAACTCACAGAGATCCTCCTGCGTGCTGGGATTAAAGGCATGCGCCACACCGCCCGACTTAGGTCTAGGCTCTTATAACTTATATATGAGTGATGGAGGTACTGCATAAGCTCCATTCTCTTGTGTGATTTTGAAAATGCAAAATGGCAGCCTTGTGCTTTTGGTGGGTGGGGCCGTGCCATTGCTGGGTTCCTGTCAGAGCTGATGAAGAGGTGAAGCCCCAGAAAGGTCTTCCAAGGCAATGGGCATCTCAGACTGCCTTTAGAACTTTATCTCCTTGAGGAAGGAGGTGAGGAAGGAGAGTGGCCCAGTGATTTTGAGGAGCCCAGGGCACAGGTCCTGTTTATCTTATGGCCTGGGGTCAAGAACTAAGACAAGGAGGAAGTGAGCAGAGCATGAGCGAGCATGCATTGCTCTCTGCTTCCTCACTGTGGACCACGTGACTGGCTCTGCCATGCTCCCGCCCTGCCATGCTCCCGCTGCCTTACCTCTCCACTGCGATGGACTGTGCCCTCGAATCATGAGCTGGAGCTCGCCCTTTCCCCCTTAAGTAGTCAGCTATTTTGACACAGCAGCAGACACCCCCTTACTGCTTTGCTTGACATTTTGGCACAGGAACAAATAGCATAACTAATGTTCTCTTCTTCCTCCCTCCCTCCCTTCCTTCTTTCCTTTTTGAGATGGTCTCATTGTATCCCAGGCACACCCTCAGAATTGCTACAGAGCTAAAGATACCCTTGGGCCTCCCTCTTGGGTCTCCCATCTCCCTTTTCTCTCTATCAGCAGTAGAGAGGGTCTCAGGTACCTTGGTGGTACCATGGCCTTGTTATGGCGGTGAAGCTCTGCATCTCATTTATCTTAGTCCTGATCCCCTGGGATGGCTTACTGACTCATCACTAATCCTAGCTTCCATTCGGCTTAGTGTTTTCAGCCGACATCCCGTCTTACTCTTTTGTAACTTACACTGTTTAGCTATTCTTGGTCTCCAGAGTAAATCTGTCTTAGGTGAATGTAATTAGAAATGCATATTTTGCACACAGGGATATCTTTTTTCTCCTTCGCAGCTGTGCATTTAAAAAAACACATCTGTAGACTGACTATAAAGTTCCTGTTTATAACAGGGGCCATTCTCTCAGAAGCTAGAAACTAATCTACTCAAAGCCCTGACTGCCAGTGCTGAAGGTGTTTCTTTTGTTCCTTCACTTACTCCGTGAGTGTTGATCAGCCTTGTTCACTGGGCTGTGTGCGAAGCCCCGTGCTAGCACTGGGGTGGGGATGGGGACAATGTGCCTTGGAGGAGTTACGGGAGGTGGACCTGGCACTTACCTAGGCTTTGACTGAATGCAATGGCTGTCTGTTAGAAGAGCTTTAAATGGGCAGATGTGGGATTGCAGCAGGCCATTGCATTCATAGGCCGTGTGTCTGACTGTTAGTTATTTAGCTCTGGCTGAGGCCAGCTAGTGTAACTGTAAAGGGGTCCCCATATCCATGCCAGGGATTTCTCAGAAAGAGTAGAACTTTTTAGAAAAAGGATCTACAGAGAAAAATGTAGAGCTCAATAAAAATCAATTAAAAAAAAAAAGAAAAAGGAGTCTAGCCATCCTTGGCGCACTTGTATTCCCGAGGCAGTGCCTCTACACACCCCAGGCGTTTGTGGCTGTTTGTAAAGCCAAGGTCCATGCACACTTGTTTTGCTAATGACTTCCCAGGTTTATTTGGAAACTCTTCCAGTGTGAACTTGAAAGAATAATAGTGAAACTCCATGCTGTTCATTCTTCTTTCCTTTTGAAAGTCGCTTAGGGAGTTTATTCCTGCTCGTTCTTCATCAGAGACTCTCTAGCAGCAGGTGACAGTTTCTGAAATTACTATGACCATACCCGTGACCTTTGACATTGCTGTACTGTTACTCAACACTCATTCCATTCATTTTGCCCCAGTTGTTCCCAAACTTTAAGTTGCTGATATCTCCTTGTCTGTCTGGCAAAGGCACACACCCCTTCCTCCTGGTGCTGTTCATCCCAAGACCCATTCTCTCCATTTGCTTTTGGTGTGTTCAGCTGACGGAGGCCTCTCTGGGTGGGTGATGCCCCACAGAGCTCTCCCCGGCTCCTCCATGTGGGTTTGGTGTGATGCAGTAGCCTGGGTCCTGGGTCCACAACAATCACTTCTCCTTTTCTGCATCTCCATTTTAACAAATTGAAGAGCAAGGTTGCCAACCGGAGCTAATTAATTTAATATGAGGTGTTAGAGAAAGTTTGAGAGCTCCCGCTGCCCTGCCCTTTGCCCCAGTATGCTGCCTGTGCTGTTCAGACAGCTGTGGGCTATTAGAACACCTGCACTGGGCTGGTCAGTGGTGGCACACATCTTTAATCCCAGCACAGAGGGAGAGGCAGGTGGATCTCTGAGTTTAAGTTCAGTCTGATCTACAGAGTGAGTTCTAGAACAGCCAGGGCTACACAGAGAAATCCTTTTTTGAAAATCCAAACCAAACCAACAACAACAAAAACACCTGCACTATGAGACCCTTGCCCCTCACAATGATTGTACATTTGACAGCATACATGTGTATCTTTTGCCTTCTAGGTAGAATGCACAAATGTTGATCTATGGCTCTGCCATCTGCCTTTGTCAAGGTCTAGGGATGGACACTGTTGGAGATGGGATTTGGAGTGTGTTTGAGTAGAGGTGGCTCTGGGACTCTTTGAGGCTGAGGATCCATCTTCTTTGTTTGGGGGCTGGTCATCAATGCAGTTTGTGTTGATCCATGAGGTCAAGCATGTACGGTGCACCAGATTTGTATTGCGTGTTAGCTTGACAGTTATTGAAAACGAGTCGAGCCCCAGCATCAAAGATTCCTCCCTGTGAGTGAATGTCTGATAATTTCAATAAACTTGGTCTTCCTTGTAGCCTGCAATACCTTTCACAGAGCCCTGTAATACTGAGGGTATAATCAGGGGTGACTTTCTTCTGTCATGGAAGGTCATGTCCCTGAAAGATACGTTGGCTGTGGGTGTTGGGTGTGTTCTCTCATTATGCCCAGAAATGACCTTGCCACTTAACCACTGCCACTAGGGGTACAGAGATGCAAGGTTGTCACCTAGTGCCCTGAGTAGTACTGCTGGTATATACTGCTGCCAAGCCAGGACTGTTTAGATAGTCATGGGGTGGGGGCCTCAGGTGGTGAGCAGTCAAAGGTGGACTGGACAGCGGTCTTCTTGAAAAGCTTTCATGTTCTTGTTCTTCCTTCTCTTCATGCCCATGGGGTGTCAACAGAGGAGCTGAGAAGAGGGCACAACTCCTCAGTTGAGCCTCTAGGTTCTCAAGGTTGCTGTAGCTTTGTAGTACATTCAACAGAGGCAGCACCATGTGATGCTGGCGGTGGGCCCCTACCTCTGGGAAGTGGATATGATATTTTAGCTGATCCATGAGTTTCTGTGTCCAGCCTTGACTATCTCTCAAGGGTTGTGGGTGGAATCATTTTGGAACTTGCAAATCATGAAGGTATTCAATGAAGAAATGAACAAAGACATCAATGGAGATGACCCTGAGGATTTCACAGCCATTTTTTTCCTGAGCTGAATGCATCTCTGATCCCAGGTCCCTTATACTTGGTTCAGTGTCCTGCAATCTCCATCATAGTGTGTAGAGACATTGCTGGTCACATGGCCCAAGACCTGACTGTGATATGCTGACAGAGTGGGGCTCAGAATAGACGCTCTGAGCTTCCCATTCACACAAGACATCCACCTTTTCATAGGGACGGCTCTGTTCCATGGTTTAATGTCTAGAAACCAAGTACAAATTGAAATATAGGGGCCTTATTTACTATTTAACTATTTAGTGCATTGAGTCATTTTCTTTTTTCTAAAAAGTGAGTGATGGTGAATATAT
>NW_026067930.1:3967376-3997161 GCF_014885135.2 Alexandromys fortis
ATATATATATGAATGAATGACAGAATCTCCCAGAAGCAGGAATGTGGGTTCTATGGAGAGAGTGCAGCCTGCTGTGTGCCTCTGAAGAGGATGCTCCTCACCTGGCCCTGAAAGTGAGAACCTTTAGGCACATCCTGGATCCTGTCAAGGAGGACAAATTATTCTCTTATCTTTCCACAATGCTTTATTCTTACCCAACCCTGACACTGCTGTGCTTACCCTGAGGGCTGTCCAATGAGGACAGGCTGCCTCTCTTAAATCAATTATGTGTACCTTGCTTCAGTGTGTCTAATTGTCCTTTGGAGAGAAGTGACAGGGGTCACATGTCCATGCACATACACTCTGTGCTGTTTGGTTTTTACTAGGGAAGCCATGTTGGCTCTTACTGACCCTGAGATGAGGGAGATGCTACTGTGATGCTTTCCTAGCCTCCTCTGCAGTGAGGACTTCTAGAAGCCCACTCTTGCTCTCAAGCCTAAAGGAGCATCAGCACCTGCTCTAAGTTGCAGAGGGACATGTCATCCCTGCTCTTGGAGGTGAGCGAAGGAGCCCTGCATTAGTTACCATCTCATGTTGTAATAAAACACCCGTTAAGAAGACACTAAAGGCAGGGTTTGTTTTTACTATGTTTTGGGCTACAGTCTTCCCTGGGAAGAAGCTTAGCAGCAGGATTTTGAGGCAGCTGGTCACACTGCATCTACCAGAAAGAAGGGAGCAAGGCATTCATTCTTTCTGGTGCTCAGCTCAACTTTTCCCTTAACTCAATCTAAGCTCCCCCATGGGATGATGTCACCTGTATTGTGGTGGGTGTCTTTCAATACAGTTAGCCTGTTGAAAGGAGCCCACTTGTTGGTTCCCAGCTGCTCAGCCCCGAAATAATCACACAGAAACTATATTATTTAAATCACTACTTGGCCCATTAGCTCTAGCTTCGTATTGGCTAACTCTTACATCTTAATTTAACCCATCTCTATTAATCTGTGTATTGCCATGTGGCTGTGGCTTACCAGGTAAAGTTCTGGCGTTTTCCAGTGGGGCTATATGGCCTCTCTCTGACTCTGCCCATCTTTCTCCCAGCATCCAGTTTAGTTTCCCCCTACACCTACCTCTGTTCTACTCTATCAGGCCCAGCTAGTTTTTTATTTTAAATTCATTTATGGTAATCACAGCATACAGAGGGGAAATCCCACATCATTAGCCTAATCTAGATAATCTCTCACAGGCATCTTCAGTCTTGTTCTTCAGTGATTCTAGAGTCTATTGAGGTGACAATCCGCATGACCCATCACAAGCATGTAGAGCTAACACTGACATAGCCCCTTCCTGTGCTGGACATTGTGATGAGTCCACCTTCCCATTCTGATGTCACTGCCCCCATGGCATTATTATCTCCTTCCTTATCAACCTGCTTGAGCAGGAGGGAGTGATGCAGAGCAACAGTGGCACAAAAGACAGGGAGCCAGGGCAGGGAGCTCTGCGGAGAAGCTTTAGAGGGGAGCAGCCTTGTGCTTTTGGACCAAGTCAGATCTTGATGGCTGCACTGAGCAGGGGACATGAAGTAGGATAGCCTTAGCAGCTTTAGCACTTGCTAAAGGCACACACGTATATGTGTCTGTGCTGATACCTAAGACCAGGGCAAATAGGCAGGGATTGGGCAGGGCTAAGGACAGCTATGATAAAGTCTTATCCATATCTGGGTGCCTGGGGCCAGCGATTTTTAATGTAGGAGGCAGCTGTTAATTCTATTTATGATCCTTTGGTGCCAGCACCTGATTGCCCTTCTCTCTGTCCAACACCGACCCAGTAATAGCAATATTAGCTAGCATTTAGAGCAGTCTTCCCAGTGCCGGGCACAGCTCTAGGTGCGTTTCTAACACCAGCTGCCTTATCTTCCTGATACCCAGATGAGGAAGCTGCCTATCACATCTCTCACCAGGCAGCTGGGCAGGCAGTGACGGCCAGCTCTGAGCTGGGCGGTGGAGTCTGCTCTTAGTCTCTGTTGCCCCAGATGTGCGTTGTAAAACTGTGGATTACCCAACATGGCAAACGCTTCGTGGTTAGCAGGAGCACTCAACAGCATACAATGAGCGACTTGTCCCTGTGGTCTGTTTCGGGGAATATGATGCAGTGTCTCTAAAGGGCCAGGAGTCGGTTGGGAACAGAGCCTGCTGCCTTGTGTCCCCTAGGCTATGCAGCTGTCTCTGCCTGGTTCCTGGTTCTCTTGCCTTGACTTCTCTTTGTCCATCCATAGCTCATGTATCATACTGTCTTCACCACATGCCTGTGGGCTTTTCAAACTTGATAATGTCCCGGTCCTAAGTATCAGGTCCTCTATAACCTATCCGTCTCTTCTTTCCATCCTTTGTTTCTGGGTTTGCCATTAAAATCTCGAAGAAACTCAAGCCTCTGTGTTCCTTTCCACTCAGTTTCTGGTTTTCCGGTTGTCTGGTTTCTCAGTTCTAATACCACTTTCACATGTCCGCAGAGCCAGACTTTTGATGTTCATGCCCATTGCCAGCCTCCTGAGAATAGTTCTCCAGCTTGCATCCTCTCATTCTCCTCGTTCTGTGTCACCTCCTGCTCCTATGTCACAATGTTCTCTGCCTCCACAGATACCACCTGGGCTTTCTATCCACTAGGGGCAGCGGCTCAGCCCCATCTGTTTGCCCTGCTCCTGTGGCTACTCTGTCACCGCACAGGGCTTATCCCCCACCTCTAACACCGTCTCTCCGCAATTTCCTGTGTCTGGGACATTCTTCTAGGTCCTGCAGGGCTGGCATCTTTATCTTTCCTTCTACTTTCACCCCAGATGGCCTCATACAGGAGATTCACCCTGCCTGTTAGAAAACTCGCACCTCTGCCTCTACCTCCTGAGTGCAGGGACTGTGGGTACTGCCTGGCACTATCTCCCCCACCCCAACTTCTCCCCTCTTTTTAAAAAATACATTCCTGCTGAGTGGTAACAACACTTGCTTTTTATCCCAGCGCTTAGGAGACAGAGGCAGGTGGATCTCTGAGTTCAAGGCCAGCCCACGAGTGAGGACAACCAAAGCTATATAGAAAATCCCTGTCTTGAAAAACAAAACAAAACTGAACAACAATAACAAACAAAAAAAATCCCCAGAATTCAAACACAGGGCTCAGTGTGGAGAGAGAAACTCTTGTGGGTGATGAGACCTGAGTTGTTTATCTTTTAGCCGTTGTCCAGGTGTCTGTCCTTTGTCTTCATCCAAAAACTAACTTGATCATTGGATCATCTTTGCCCTTGGTCAAAACCAATTACCTGCGATAGTTTGGGTCTACTTTTGGAGTTGTTATTCTCATCTGTTGATATGCTGGTCCTAGTCAATATAAGAGGAATAAAATAAAGATAATTTCAAAGGTAAGGGTGTTAGAACTGAGGCAGCAAACCGAGTTTATCCAGTGACAATGACACAAAGGATATACTTAATATAACAGAATGGGCTAGGAGCCTGGAAGGAAGAAACAGGTCAAGGGAAATGCTGGGAGGACATGAATGAATAATTCACAGAAAGACACAATAATGGCCCAAGTATACAAAAAGATGCTCAATTTTCATAACAAGAGAAATGTCATTTAAAGTTGAGGGTGTTCTAATTGTCACACTGTCAAACTTTGGGCAAAAAAATTTCTCAAAAATGGTGGTGCACGCCTTTAATCCCAGCACTCAGGAGGCAGAGGCAGGCGGATCTCTGTGAGTTCGAGATCAGCCTGGTCTACAGAGCAAGTTCCAGGACAGGCTCCAAAGCCACAGAGAAACTCTGTCTCGAAAAAAAAAATAATCACACTTTTGGGGTGATTTTATATTTTATTATTTCATTCTAGGATTGTAACTGGGGCCTCTGATTGGCAGGTAAATGCTGTACCACTGAGCCACACCCCAGTCTTGGTTTAGAGAAAGAAAAGGCCCTGGTGCTGCTCTCCACTCTACTGTGGTCTACAGGGCGTCTGCTCCTGTATTACCTTATAATCTTTGCTGCTCACCACACAGACATGTTGGCTGAGGACTCATCTGGTCCTCCAGCCTCTAGCCGGCTTCTTTCCTTGGCACCAGCACTAAAATACTCCCTTGGGTTGCTGATCGCCCCTGGCCTCTTCCCCACCCCTTTCTCTACTCCAGATTCTACTTCTCGACCAGCACAGGTCCTCCGGGTCTCCTGAACTGGACTGTGCTGAAGGCTGCCGTTGCTCAAACCAACCCCTCCATTATCGTGGCTGCGCCATTTCATTTGTAGCTGCGTGGTATCTTTAAGGCATAATTAACACCGAAGAGAGATTTTGGCTAAAAGTGCTAATTAACTATGAAGTAATAGTATGACTTTCATTGGTAGGTTTCCCCGACCCCCGATGGACTACTGTGCTGGTCTGGTGGCAGGAACGAGCCCCAGACGGTGGCTGATCCTGGGCGTTTGGCTCCCGAAGTGGACTGCATCCCAGCTGTTGCTCTTTTGCCATATCACAAAACGAATCTGCGGTGACAGGTTCAATTGAGGTCTTGAGAAATTAGAGACCTGCTTATACTTTTAAATAGGCTGGGATGTGTCGAGGGTGGTTGTTTTTTTTCCCTCCCATAATAGCTTCAGTTATATTAGAGGCTGTGGAACATTAGATTAGTAATACAAAATGAACAGTAACAGTTCTGATAAGAGCTGATCAAAATCTAGGGCAATATCTGTCAGAACACTCAGATTCTGAGCAAGGATATTGAACTAGAGAAGCGAAAGGCCTTTTCCAAGGTTATATGCAGTTTTAATTACTGTCAGTCACAGGCTCTCTCTCCATTCTTTGATATGCAACCTGGAATTGCGAGGCCCCACCTAAGACTCCTACAGATTCCACGATGGTCCCACACCTATGTGTCCAGCATTAAGCATTGTTTAAATGTTTACACATGATTGTGTGCCTCTCAATAATAACACTGGTGTCCAAAGTCTGGTTGATTGGGCACGTCTTACATCCTTTTCAGTGCAGCCTCAGACACTGAAGCCTCACGGGTTTTGGCAAATGTGTGACCTAGATGGCCATCCCCACCACTGGGATGTGGAACACCCCATGACCCCCGAAAGTGTCCCTGACTCCTTTACAGCTAAGTCTTCTCCTGTTTCCAGTCCCAAACAACTCTGATCTCCTTACTGAGACTAAAGATTGACCTTTCTAGTGTCCAGTGTGCTCTTGGGTCAACTGCTCTCAGAATAACCATCTCAAGAGTCCCCCATGCTCCTGACACCACTCCCTGTTCCATTTCACGGGGTGGGGGAGGCAAGCATTCATTTTTACAGGCACACAACAAAACTGACTAACCATCCACCCATTCCTTACTGGACACTGATTATTTCCAGTTTCAAGTTGCTGTCAATCACTTCTCCAGACATATTTATACCCATCTTCATGTGGATAGACGTTTTATTTTTCTTGGTGTGAATTTGTTACTCAATCATAATATAGGGATTACAGATTTAAGTTTACAAGAAATTACTTAATTATTTCTCAAAGCAGTTGTGCTAATTTTATAATACTCTCCACAGTATGTGAGCATTTTAATAGATTTCTTAAGATTTTTTTTAAACAGGATGATGTCTCTGAACTGTTTTATCCCTTTCCATAGACACCTTTAATTTCTTGACATTGAATTTACATATTATGTAATTATGTCTAAATTTTTGGTGGAAATATTTAGCTACTTACCATTAAGTCTGCCTTTTCATTGAGGTTTTAGTGGTACATTTTATAAAATATACTTTTCCATGTGTTATTTGCTCCAAGTTTTAAAAAGTGTAAATGGGTTTTGAATATTGCATCTGCTTTTGCTGTTGATCGTGTGGCATACTTTTCCTTTCTGTTGACAAATTAACTACAGTGATGCTCAACGATTAAGCCATCCTTGTGTTGCTGAGATGAGACTCATGTGGTCATGATGTATGATTCATTTTATATAATTTAAATGTTGATTCATTAGTACTTTGTTAGGAACTTTTACAGTTAAATTTATGAAAAATACTAGCCTTAAAGTGGTTTTCTTATAAACTCTCTAGCTTCAACATTTGAGTAATACTGCTCTGATAAAAATTGGGACCGTTTTACAAAGTGTGTGTGTGTGAGTGTGTGTGTGTGTGTGTGTGTGAATGAATGTGTGTGCATGTGCTACAGCATGCAGGTGAATGTCAAAGGACAACTTAAAGGAGTTAGTTCTCTTCTTCTATGAACTTTATGGATCAAACTCAGGTTGTCAAACTTTGATATCAAATGTGTTCACCTACTGATTCACCCTGCTGGCCTTCTCCATCCTTTTTTTCTCAAACATGTATGAAAGCGACATTTTTCTAAGCCTGATGTTTGATAGAATGTTCTGGGTGAACAGCTGCATATCAGGCTTCTTTTAGGAGATGCTTTTCATGTGAGCTCAGCCCCTGATCATCATGAAGTTCTACTTCTCTTTGATTCTGTTTGGGAAGGAGTGCTCACTGGGCATAAATTACTGTCAGTGTTGGCCCAGAGTTCGTCTTCCTTTCAATCCCTTTGCCCTCTGTGGGATCTGAGGCTCACTTTTATTATTGACATTGGAATTTTGCTTCCTTTTTCCTTGACTAGCCTGAGAAGGATGTTACCTTTCTTGATAGTTTTAAGAAGTTGCAGTTGATTCTCTTGTTGTTGTTGTTTTGGAGGGGGAGACTGGGGTGGGATTATTGATTTTTAATTTTAGATTTTTTTGTCTTCTTTTTTAACCTCTTGTTCCTTTGCATCTTGTTCTTGGCCACCAGAGGTTTCATACACTGCGACACTTAGCTTTAGCAGTGCAGGTAACAGCTTGTCTCAGTTGTGTGTGGGCTCAATTACTAACTTGAGTATCTTCAGGGCAACAGTGTGTCACCTACCTTCCTTACTGTCATGGCTTCTGCCCATAGTGGACATCTGTCCATGTCAACAAGTGAATGGTAGATGGGTGAATGAATATTCTTATGAGTGATTTCCTTGAATGGTGGGGCAAGGGGGTGGGTAGAATGACTAGTTAGATAGCTCTGTGTTGAATCTTTGGGCCATTCTATGCAGAACCTCTAACTACACAGAACCTTGCTGTGATGGCTAGTTTTAATTGTCAGCTTGAACCATCTAGAATCATTTGGCCAGAGAGTCTCAATGAGAGGTTTTCTCAATTGGGTTGGCCTGTAAAGTGTGCCTGTGGAGAATTATCTCAATTGATGTGTAAAGACTTCATCCACTGTGGGTGGCACCATTCCCTGAGCAGGGGATTCTGAACTCTAAGACTGGAGAAAGTGAGCTGATCAGAGCATACATGTATCTTCTATTCATCCTCTGTTGACAGAGGTTTTTGTCCTGCCCAATCCTGCAGCCTTTTAATCCCAAAAAAACACATAGAGGTCTACATTAATTATAAACTGGTTGGCCTATTAGCTCAGGTTTTTTATTAACTCTTATAACTTATATTAGCCCATAACTCTTGTCTGTGTTAGCCACGTGGCTTGGTACCTTTTATCGGCGAGAAAGTCTCATCTTGCTTCCTCTATGTCTGGATGATGACTGCAGACTGAGCCTATCCTCTTTCCAGAATTCTCATGTTTTGGTTGCCCTGCCTATACTTCCTGCCTGGCTATGGGCCAATCAGCGTTTTATGAAAATACAAGTAACAAATCTTTACAGGGTACAAGACTGTTGTCCCACAGCAGCTCTCCTCTTGATTGTGGATGTGACTAGCAGCTTCAAGTTCCTGCTGCTTTGATGCCCTTAGTGATGGACTGTGACATGGAGTTGTGAGCCAAGCTATTCCTCCTTCAAGTTGCCTTGGTCAGGGTGTCTTGTCACAGCAGCAGAGGAGGAAGCTAAGACACCTGCCTCTGTAGACAGCACCTTCCCCACTATAGGAGCTGAGCACAGACCACTCAATTTAGTGTTTTACATATACAGGTGCTCAATAAAAAGTTGCCATTTAGAGATCCTTATATTAGCCTGAAAACTCAGTTGTACTGTGCTTCGAAAACAAATAATTCTTTTTTAGTCCCTTGCTCATTGCAGCCTTCTGTAAGACTTCTCTCAAACTGAGGACTGAGACGGTGCTCTGTCCTCATATGGATCATATGTTGTCCACAAGGACAGCTCAGTGCTGCCTTCCCTTGGCTTTGTACATCCTGTGTCTTTTGCCTGTCAGCCCGCTTTATGGTTTCATTAAAATATTCTAATTTCACCAGGCCAAAGCTGCTTTTTATTTCTCTTTTTCTCCTTTTAATCATTAGGAGGGAAGGCAGCAATACTCAGTTTCACCAAACCCTTTCTGTGCTTGACTTTTATAACTTAAATGGTCCCCCCCCATTAATTATATCTTTTCTTTGGTTCTCTGCAGAGTAAAGAAACAGCCAATTCCAAGAAAATCAGAGTATTGGCTATTTCTTTCTTGGTCCCTGGAGTTGATAGTTATCTTCCTTTGCACCTTTTGTTCACCCCTGGGTGATTTCTCTCCTACAGTCCTCTCTGGAGGAGGTTTTAAAGTTGGGCTTGTGTGTCATGACCCTTGTTTTTCAAGGCCTCCAGAGACTCTCTGTTTCCTTGAACACTGTGCCTGTGGTTGAAACAAGGATCCACCTTCCTGCTGGTTGATAGCTTGACTCATGTCATGTGCAGATTTGTTCCTATGTCCATGCACTCTCCACTAACTGTGCTTCCTGAGGTCAAAGGCCACCTTCACCTCAACCAAGCCCAGATCCTTGTACTCAAAGGATAGCTGGGAGATTTCATTAGCTACCTAGACTCAATGATACTCAGAATTGACAAAAGGAATCTTGTGTGATTTCACAGGCTCTAGGACATGTTTGCAAGAAACCAGTAGCTCTTTAGAGTTGATGGGTCTCTGCTTCGAGCTAATGGGAGCAGAAAGAGAAGCTGGGGCTTCAGTGAGTCTCAAGTATGAGTGTGAAATTTAGAAAAACACCTGTTTGACCAAGTACTTTGTTAGTAAAGAAGAGGTGTGGGTTGCCGTGGGTGGCCAGAAAGAGGGAATGGGATGTTTGAGATGGGAAAAGGACAGAGAGGGAGAGCAAGGAAAGAGCTGTCTTGATTAACCATTATGGGGCTTGCAAGAAACCTGACACTGAAGACATTCCTAGGAATCCACAAGGATGACCCCAACTAAGATCCTAAGCAATAGTAGAAAGGACACCTTAACTGGCCTTGCCCTGTAGTCAGAGTTATGATTATCTTAAATGTACCTTCATCCAGTAACTCATGGAAGCAGATGCAGAGGTCCACAGCAGAACACTGGGCTGAGCTCCCAAAGTTCCCTTTGATTTTTAAAAAGCCCAGTAGCTATGGCTGCCTCCTCATTGCAACTAAATAGGTCAGCAGAAGCAGTCAGTGCAGGCCAGACACACCTTGCCGGGTAACCGTGGAATCTGAGGGACGAGGGCTGTACTGGTTAATTTTTTTTTTCAACTTGACAGGAGCTAGAGTCACTGGAGAGGAGGGAGCCTCCACTGAGAAAATGCCTCAATAAAATGGCTATAGATATGCCTGTAAGGCATTTTTTCTTTTTCTTTTTCTTTTTTTTTTTTTTTGGCTGTTCTCCAACTTTATTTGAGATTCAGTAGGTTAGTTCTCATCCACATTGACTGTCTGTAGATTTTTGAATGTGGTAACAGGCACGTAAGTTACCAATGTGTAGAGTTTGTTTGGTGAGTCCTCATCCTCATTACGTTTTCTGGACAAACGTACCCGGATAGGATATGGAACATCTCTTATTCCTTTGGCCCAGGCGGCTTTATTGAGCCTGGTATCAATCCTCACATCTGGAGTCCCCATCTCCTTCATGGCAAATTTCTGGATTTCTTTGAGTGCCCTAGGAGCACGCTTCTTAAAGCCCACGCCATGGATGCGCTTGTGAATGTTGATGGTGTATTCTCGGGTCACCACCTCGTTGATGGCAGAACGGCCCTTCTTCTTCTCTCCACCCTTCTTTGCGGGAGCCATTCTGCCGGGCCCAAGCTGGAAAGCAAGGCATTTTTTCTTAATTAGAGATCGAATGTGAGAGGGGCCAGTCCATTGTGGGTGGGTCCACCCCTGGGCAGGTGGTCCAGGGCTCTATAGACAGCCGGCTGAGCAGACCATGAAGAGCAATCCAGTAAGCAGCACCCTCCATGGCCTCTGCATCAACGCCTGCCTCCAGGTTCCTTCCCAGTTTGAGTTCCTGTCTTGACTTCCATCACTGATGGACTATGATGTGGAAGTGCAAGCCACATAAACTTTTTCCCTCCTCACATTGCTCTGGTCATGATGTTTCTTCACAGAAGTAGTAATCCTAAGACAAGGGCCGAAGGTAGGCACCTCACTTTAACCTCTTGGAAACATGACTCCCTTTCACACTTGCTAGGGAAGAGTGAGCCCTGACTTTAGTACCTCAGCTCTGTTCGGAGATTCCAGCACAGCAGCACCATTGCTCGACTTCTGTTTTTGTTGCTGCTTCTGGAAAGTGCTTCAGGATGGTGGTTAGGGCCAGGTGTGCTGGGGGCATTCTCTGGTCTTCTTTGACACAGTGTGGACATGTGTCAGGGGATGTTATTGGCCTTGCATCCCATTGTTCACCTCCTGGGGCCCTGGCGCCATGCTATTGTGTTCTGGTCTGCCTCCTGTGCTCCTGGGTTATGTCTGAGAGGTGTGGAGATTCACCTCCATGCTTTCCTCTGGCAGTTCTATCTGCTAAGTTTGTTGTTCATAATTCTGCGTGTCTGTGTGGGTTTGCGCATGTGAGTGGAGGTATCTAAGGAGCCCACACGGGATCCCCAGGATTCCCTGGAGCTGGAGTCTCAGCCAGATGTGAGTCACCAGATGTGGGTGCTGGGAGCAGAACTCAGGTCCTCTGGAAGACAGCACAGACTCTCAGCTGATGAGCCATATAATATCTTTCCAGCCTATAATATCTGCAAAGTCTGAGTGGAAAAGATTGTATAATAAATGTTTCTGACTTGGCCAGCCATAGGAAGTCTCCATTGCAGAGCCTGCTCTGTTTCTGTTTTGTTTTTTGACTTATTCCCTGTAAGAAATACAGTGACGTTCTCTGCTTGCAGACCTGCAGAATCAGGTGGTGGCTGGATTTGCCCTAAGGGCCTCTGCTGTCAACACCTGTTTGAGAACACTGCTGTGGAAGGCTCTATCATTTTAGTCAGGAGTTAACTGGGCCAAGGTTTCTTGTTACCATGGCTACCCTATGTCCCACAGGCTACAGATCCCTGCAGAGTCACCTTGTACTGAGCGGGGTGGGGGGAGTGGGGGTGGGTAGAAGACAGACATGGGATGTAGAAGGTGCCATCTTTTCTATAATGCATGTCCCCTGTCCTCAATATTTCTCTACCTGTGTGCAGGGCCATGGGTGGGGGCTGCTAAGAGTTGTTCCTCGAGGGGTCCCGCAGGACTTTGAGGCTGCGGTCACAGTCCTGTAGGACTTGCCTCGTATGCTCAGCCCTCTTCAGTCCCAGGTAGATCCAGCATATCTGGGTCTTCCTGTGGCATCTTGGTACCCTTTTCTCGTGTTCTGTGCCATTGTGCAATGCCATGGCAGATGCTGGGCATGTGTCTCCTCCCTGGTGCAGCAGCACTGTACTCCAAAACAATGGTGGGGGCCCTCACTCAACATTTCTAAGAACTCAGCTCTGCCTCTTTGTACCTGGTTAGTGTTCCGGTACCTTTCCCCCATTCCTGCCTCCCTGTTCCTGGTCTGGGCTGCTCGCCCTGAGTAGACCAAAATCTCATCTCAAAGGAAAGGATGGTCAGCTATGGCCAGACTGGACTGGGGCTGGAGTTTCAATGTCTTTCCTCCCCTGTATGGTGGCCGAATGTGTTATGTTCTTGTGTCACCAAGGGAACCAGGGTCTACCCTCCTACTCTCCTGCCATCCTTCCTATGTGCACTCAGTAGGGAAGGTGTGGAAGAGCCTAGGAGGGGAGAGTGTGGACCACTGGCGCCCTACTGAACTTTTGTCACCCACCATCTTTGTACTGGTGCCTTCTTGCCCATTTGGATGGCACCTGCCACATCTTCATCCCACGTCCCGTTTCTGGCATGGTGGCACTGCCCTGGTCTTTCTGGAAGGGCCTCTGTTGTGCTTCCCTCTGATCTCTCAGTCACTGTCAGCCTGGGAGTAGAAGTCGCCTTCTACCTTCTGTATGGATGCTGCCCTTCCCAGCCATCTGCTGGTGTGCACCCGGTGTATTTTCTCTGTCAAATGCAGTACCTAAACAGAATGCATATTGGAGCCCCTTCTACCTGAATGTACCGCCGAGGACTGTTCAGACTTTTGGTAGCACAGGATGCACAGTGTGAACTGGGGTAGTTGTTTGATCCTCTCACGTGTGAGGGTCTTGAGACTCTCCCTAGGTGCAGCCTGCTTCCCAGCATGAAACCTCATCTACTTGTGGGTACTGATTTGGTATTTGTCTTAACTTTTTAGACTCTGGAAGCCGTCCTGAACTTCAAGTACTCTGGAGGCCCAGGCCACGTGGAAGGGTATTACAGGAACCTGTCTCTGGGACTGCATGTGGAAGTTGAGCCGTCTGTGTTTTTCACCAGAGTCAGCACACTTCCGGCAACCAGGTAACTAGGCTGGGAGGGTGTGTGTCTCATGATAACGGTTATCCTGTCTCATTGCCCAGCAAAGCCATGCCTCTGGCAGGGCAGTGGTCCTTGATGTCAGTGGGCAGCAGGGATGCTGTGCTGGCAATCTCTATGGTGCTCTGTTCTGCTCTGACCGCCTCTTCTTCAATGGGGGCTGTGCATAGTGATTTGCTTATATTTGGTAGTCCCTGAGGAACCCAGCCTTATTCTCTGTGATACTCCTCTCTGTGATGCTCCTGCGGCTTGTGCAATGAAGGTTTTGTCCCAGGACTCACTGTCCAGTGCCATAAGGACCTTTTATAGTGTGAGCTCATTCTGCATAGACAATCATTTCCTTCAAGGTAGCCCTCTCTGTCACCAACTCATCTAGGCCTGATCTTTCTGAGAAAGGGAAGGGTGGGTTTGTCCACTTCAGGGTCACATTGAGAAGGGCCATTGGTTTTCTCTTAGGTGGAAGGGGACAGTTCTTCATCTCATTCTTGTAGTGTGGAAGTGGCATCAATTCCTCCCAGGAGCCCTTGGGATAGTTTCTATGTGCTGCCCCTGGAGTGTGGGGACCCACTTCCACTGAGCTCCACCAGACTGGTGGACCAGGTCAGCATGTGTATGCTTAACTGAGCAGAACAGCAGCCATGACTAATGCTCACCTGTTAATCTTTGGACCTCACAACACTCTGACCTGTGCTATTTATTCCTCTCATGTACTCTATAGGGTAAAATAGAGGTATGGTGTCCATCATAATGATGACAGAAAAATCCATTTGAACGGATCGAGTTCACTTACCCCTGGCCACTGGAGAATGGCTTCAGCAAGAATTAGTGGTTTATCTGGGCCGTTTAGCTTCCCGTTTCATCACCTATCACTTTCCCAGTCCTCACTGCCAAGGTGGCTTCTACTTGAATTTGTATAAAGCTTTAAAGTTCCTGCCCGAGGCAGATTTGGCCAGCATGCTGACAGCCAGCATTAGGGTGTGCCAGGCCTTCCGCATGTGACTCTGCTGCATCGCATCTGCCTTTCCTGCCCCTTCTCTTCTCTCACTGCCACTGCATCAAGACTTCTCAGAGGTGGCACAGGTTGCCATGGATTCTCTTTTGTGCCTCATTGATATGTAGCTGCTATATCATGGTCCCTGTAGCTGTAAATGGAAACTTAAGGTTGAAGTAGACTTGGAAGCATTGGCTGTTGGCTGAAGCACCACTTGGGTCTTTGTTGCCAACCTGTAGCCTTCATCTTCTCTTCTTTTGGCCTGTGTATTTCTTTTTCCAGTTCTTGGGTTTAAGAGCTCACTTCTGATCTTCCATTTCTATTATCTCTAACTGATCTCAAAATCCTGGGATGGAATTTCACTGTCTCCAGATTATGTTGGATACTGTGTATCCTTAGCCCCATAGGGGTTGACCAGTTGGCTCTAGTCTCGCTTCTCCCCATGTCCCTACTGAGTTCTGATTTCCAGTGTGGCCACTCACACCTATACAGCCTGAGCTTGTGTCAAGGCAGTTCACTCTTGGGGGCTTCAACTGCATCTTTTCCCTAAAAGTGTCCTTTCTTTTTATTAAACTACCTTTCTTTTATGTAATCCTTTGGAAAACATCTGCTTGACTTTGAGATCTCTTTGACTTCCTGTAGATTTCCCTAGAGAAGTGTATTTCCATATGTGCATGCATGGGCGCGTGTGTGAGTGAATATGTATTTCTCTGAGAGTCCCATGCTTTCCTCATACATGTTTTTCTCTAACACATTGTGTGTCTGATTCCTGGGAGCACTTCTGCCTTGTTTCCAGCCAGCACCCCCAAATGCCAGGTGCATCCTACAGCTTCTTTGAAAAAGGGGCAGACAGAGCAATTTCTTCATCTTCACCAGCCTGTTGGGAGCTTGTTACATTGAATTAGCATGGGATGGGAATGTGGATGTACACACAGGAGTGATAGAGCAGTGGAAAATCAGATATGTGAATAAATAGAAAAGACCTGAGCTCCCTCTGGGCTGGGAGTGGGGAGGAAGAGGAGAACAAGGAATGAGTGACTGAAAAGGATGTAGATAGTACAGACTTACTTGTTTGTGTCCAACATTGCCCCAGTGCAGACAGATTCTGTACTGCATTGAAAGTAGAACTTGTCAGACTCCATATGACAAGACACTGACTGTATGCATCAAATATGCCCAGTGTATGTAAACCCTAATATATAGGAGGTTGGTATGAACTTATTAACATTAAACATTTGGACTTACAAGAGAAAGAGATGGGGAAATTTGTAATGATTGAAGAATTGAGTTCTCATTATAGTTCTAAATATAAATACATATAAAAACATAATTTCAAAATAAAACTGGCACGCAAAGGAGAGAAGCAGATAACCCCATAGTATACCTACCTGACTGTTTGAATATGACAAGTATATAAAACAAACCCACAAGAAAACCGTAGCCAACCTAGTCATTTTTGTTAACCAGCTCCACCTAATTGTGTTTATGGAAGAGTGAATGCTTATATTAGAAATGAGTGGCTTGGCATCGCTGGAGGAGTGGCTTCTGCATCACACAAGAGTTCAGTACTCCCAGAAGAAATTGTAGAGAAGAAAGCATGTCAGTAAAATGGGGCGTGAAAGAGTTTGCAGAGTCAATGGAACCAAAAGCTGATACTTCAAAAAGATTAATAATAAAATTAATCATAACTAGGGCAATGAGGGGGAAAGAGAGAAAACACACATTGCTAGTAGAAGGAATGGAAGATGCGGCCTTCTGTGGGTTTTGTATACGCTATATTTGGAAATGTAAGAGGATACGGTAGAGAGCCATAGCCCAGTGCATTTAACAACTTGGGCAAAATGGATCAATGTTTTGAGGGAGGAAAGCAGACGAAGTTCTAAAATTGACCCAGAAGAAGTAGAGCTTGTGAATAGACACTCTCAATTAGAAAGTTCCCACGAAGAAGCATTCTGTGGCCCCAGATGACGCCTCAGGAAGTAGTTCAAGCTTTTAAGAAGGCAAGCTTTATCAAGGTACATTAAAAAATGGTTTTCTTCTGCTTCTTTTGGGTTAGGATGATCAAGTCTTCCTGTTGTGTGACCACTGGGTTCTTGTGTGCCCATGTTGCCTTTTAGATTTTTGGATGAATTCTTGCATTGATGCCTAACTCATCTTTTTCTTCAATTGAGGCCAGCAGTGTCATTGCATCTTGGTCCAATCCTTGCAGTGGCTGTCTGCGTCTTTGGGAATTGTTCTTGTTCTGTTCTGTTCTGTCCTGTCAATCAATGTCCATGTCTCAGGGAACCACTGAGGTCTCTCTTGCCTGCTCTCCTGGTCACTCTCTTGGTCCACTCTGTGCAGTCACAGCTTTTGCTTTAGAGTTCCTCTCTTGGTCCTCTCTGCAGGAAACTCTCCTGCTGGCTGGCTAGAGAAGCTGAGGCAGGTTCGGGAGAGGCCCAGGGTTTTGCCCCACAATGGAGAACCTAAAGAGTGGGGTGTCCTGATGGGTGGCTGGTCACTCCCCTCTTGGTCCTCTCTGTATTGTAGCAGGCTGTGTTTTAGAGTTCCCCAGAGGTTGCAGGATAGGCAACTTTGTAGCTTATAGGGCCTGGTAGATGAGGGTGGGTATTGGGGCAGCCTACCTCTAATTATTTATTTCTATAATTTTCTGTTAATGTTCAAAGTATGGAAGACTAAAAGTTCTAACGGAAAAATGACAGAAGAAGAGGTATCAGGCTTTTTCTTTTGTAGGGGGCCTCCACCCAACTCCCAAATAAAGATATGGAGACTTATTCTGATTTACAAATGCCTGGCCTTAGGTTAGCTTATTTCTAGCCAGCTTTTCTAACTTAAATTATCCATTTTTTCTTTCTCTACATTTTGCCTCTGGGCTATTTACCTTTCTTTATTTTATATGTCTTTCTTTCCTTCTTACTATGTGACTGGCTCCCTGGCATCTCCTTTGTTCTCTCCTCCTTCTCTCATTCTTTCTTCTCTCTTGAGCCCAGAGTTCTCATTCTATTTATTCTCTCTGCTTGCTAGCCCCACCTCTCCTTTCTCCTGCCTAGCTATTGGCCTTTCAGCTTTTTATTAGACCAATCAGGTGTCTTAGGCAGGCAAGGTGAAACAGATGCAACATACCTTTGTATAATTAAACACGCATGCTTACATTGTTAAACAAATTCAGCAGAAATTAAAGTAACACGCCTGTACACAGTTGAAGTAATCTTTTGCAGCATAAAGAAATGTAACACATCTTTGCCCAGTTAAAATGATATTCCACAGCAAGGAGAAATTGCTATTTGTGAGCTGAGTGATTACAAAGGGTTTTTCTTTGCCTCTGATGTTAGTAGATCATGACACATGATTATATACCAAATGAAATTGAGTAAGAAACATCATTTGTATTTATTCAAGCTGACATCATTTCTCAGTATGTTAAAAAACAATACATTATTTAGCATCTTACCAAGTCCTGAAATAATGACATTTTACAGAAAAGTTTATCCTAATGTATTCATAGAAATTATAAACTTAGAGATTTCAAAATCCTCCAAGGTTTTAATGTTTTCTTAATTACCATGTACTAATGCTTATATAAATAAAACTATAGAATGATATAACCCATTTAAAAAGCAGGCAGGTAGGAGTCCCTCCTGACCCCAACCTCACCATGCTGCTGCTTCCCAGAAACACCACATCACACCACAGGAAGAGAAAACTCAAGGCCAGCAGCCGTAAGTATTCAAAGGCTGACTTGAAAAACAAAATACAAGTCCATTTCAACCATATGTAAGGCATAATAGTGTACTAACATTTCCTGTTTATCCTAAAAGTGCATTTAGTTTAAGCAGTGAAAAATCTACCATTGGAATTTAGCCCATTAATAAAACAAAGGGAAGAAACCTGACAATTGGCGAAGGGCATCCTTGGACAAAATTCTACTCTGAACTTAGCTGGGAACTCTGTGAACTAGCGTTTCTGAAAGTTTCTCAGCATGAGAAACTTTCCTGGGTAGAGAGCGTGTGGTTACTGTTGCTGCAGGCAAGTCTGAGCAATTTCTCCATGATCAGGAGCCGGGCAAACGTGTCTGCTGTGAGCTCTCTGTTATATTCCTTGTAATCCTACCCAGAGCAATAGATTTTAAAAAGTAAAAATAGTTAAAGACCTAAATGTTAGAAATCGATAGTAAAAAACCAACCAACCAAACAAACAAATAAACAAAAAAACCCCAAAAACCAAAAACCTGTCGTCATCCACATGTCTGCTACTGCACAGCACACATGGCTGGCTATCTTCCTGTGTATTAGCAACAACTGGAAATTTGAAAATAATGTTTCAATAAAGCCAAAACACAACTCACAGGAATAAAGTTGTAAAAATGTGACCTCTTTCTAGAAGGTGTCGAGACACGGGGAAGGGACATGAATACCTGGTGAATGATGTTCGCTGGATACTCAAAAGAGCTGAGATTCCAGTTTCTTCTGTATTGACTATACACTCAAGGCAATCCCAGCTAAAATCCTGATAATATTTATTAACAGTGTTATTTTAAACCAGAAACTAACAAGTTGTTGTGAAAAGTATCTTTAAACAGAGCAGGAAACATTACTTGACCTAAAAGAAGAAAGTTGGAGGAATTAGGTATGTGATTTTAAGACTTATGTAAAGATGTAATAACCAAGAGAGAGAGCCGGGTGGTGGTGGCGCACACCTTTAACTACAGCACTTGGGAAGCAGAGGCAGGTGGATCTCTTTGAGTTCAAGGCCAGCCTGTTCTACAAGAGCTAGTTCCAGGATAGGCTTCAAAGCTACAGAGAAATCCTGTCTTGAAAAGACGAGAGAGAGAGAGAGAGAGTTGTTGGTGCCAATGTGAACTAAGATCAGTCTACTCAAGTAGGCCATTCATAAATAGATTTAGCCGATTACAAAGCCAATTTTATGGAGAACTGCAAAGCCCTTTCTTTCTCCCCAGAGGAGACGTAGCAAGGCTGCTTCCTGACTTGGGAGATTTCTTAGATCCATTCAGAAATTGCTAATTATAAAATAAAATGTTGATAAATAATTAATTTTGTGAAAATTGAAACCTTATGCTCAAGCTAACCAGGTGGTGCAATGGGTAAAACCTTATACTATGGATGCCAAAGTGCCTAAATTTAATCCTCGGGGGCCAAGTAAGTTGCTGGATGCTGTGACTCACACTGTGATTTCAGCCCTCCTGTGTTGAGGTGGAAGCTTTCAGGTTAGGTAGCCTGGAGAAAAGAGCGCAGCAGCAGAACTGTGGAGAGAGACTGCGTCAACAAGGTAGAAGGCCAGACATCCTCCTGAGAGCTGTGCCCTGACCTCCATGTATATGCTCTGGCATGTTGCATGCCTGAGTTCTGTTTCTAAATAAATAAATCACAAAAAATTACACTCACCAAAAAAAAAAGTCATACCATAAAATATACGGCAACATTTGAACAGGTATTTTTTTTTTTAATGGACCCTAGTCACCTGAAACATGTTCTGTGTTATTGCTAGAGGGACACAAAATAAACCTATTATCAGGCACAACTGTATACCTCCCAGAATGGCTAACATCGGTAATCAGTGTTGGTGAAGCTGGGGTTGAACTGACATTTGTGGGCATTTTGTGGGCATTCACGTTGACCAGCAGCTCTTCGGGGAGCTTTGAAACACATACCTACCCAGCGAGATGCCAGTTTCATTTCTGCATGTTTATTTTAGAGGACTAAAAAAAAAAAAAACTGTATCTACCAAAAAAATTCTCATGTAAGAATTTATATAACAGCGTTGCTTTCTATAACTCCAGTGTGGAAATGACTCGGAATGCCTGTGAGCAGGAGAATGGGTGAGCCGTCTTTGATGCAGTCCCACAGGGGGACACTGCTCAGAAACAAAAGGAGCTTCTGGAACACGATGCACAGAGTTCCAGACAGTGTCACCCTCTCTGCGGTCACAGAGCCTTGCACAGTGGCTGACTGTGGGCTGAGGCGGGTAGGAGGAAGTGGGCTGGGAAGGTATGAGGGTCTATTCTTACCTTGCTTTTCCTGGGCTTTGCCTCTGATGCTCCCTCTCCCAGAGAGGACCTCAACTCTAGGCAGACTGTCTTTGTCTGTTACCCCAGAATCCCCAGTGTCCTTCTACCTCAGTGAATTATTGTGTGTCTAGTAGGTTCCTGTCCCGAGGTTCAGATAGTGTAAGGACTCATCAGTCTTTTACATCTTTGTCTCTCATCTCATATAAGTTGTTCCTTGATTTTAAAACATTTAATGGTCAGATATAAAACTATGTGAGCAACCAAAGAGGGCCCTTAATTTTTATGGGCGATGTCTGGAAAGTTAATCATGAGAGATGGGATGTTGCAGTGTTCAACGCTGGGCCAACCCACTGGAGGACCCTGGGAAGCGCGGAAGCATTGATGGACTCCCTCTAGGTTTTAAGGCTGGCAGAATGGGAGCCAAGCTGAAGTTCTATTTTCCTTTGCGACTGCAGCAGAATCGACATGCATCTGGGCACTCAGCATTAGCGGTTTATTGAAGTGGCGTGCTGCGGCGTGTTAGGAATTCGTTGCTTGCTCTTTGCTCACAGGTGAAGATTGTTCTGTCAGAATCCTGTGGTGCTCTAGTTCTCCACATCTCACTTTTAAAGTCAGGCCCCTCTCAACACACTTGGACTACAGATGAGGCCGGGCGGGTGTTGGATGTTTTTCTCCGGCTCCTGTAGCTTGCTGGTGACAGTTGAATCTAGGTTTTCATACTTCAAAGCCACTACAGTCTGAACAGCTGAATGACCACCTGCTTGTAAGAACTTTCATGGAGGTTTAGACTGATTTTAGTGTAAACAGAAGCCAGATATGTCACACAAAAAATCACTGTGGCATAAGCCAATTGTATTGTAAAGCCCAGCTGCAAATGTGCGTGGGTCATTTGCTCCCAGAATTGCCAGGGTTTCTGTCCCTGCCATCTCTATAGTTTTTGTGTGTGTGTGTGTGTGTGTGTGTGTGTGTGTGTGTGAGTGTATATGTTGTATGTGCATGCATATATGCAGACATGAGTGTGTGTGTCTGGTGGTCAGAAGAGGATGTCAGGTACTCGCTCTTTCACACTCTACCCTGTCCCCTTGAGATGGGGTCTCTCACTAAACTTGACATGAGGCTGGCAACCAGTAAGCCCCAGTGAGCCAATCCTCCTGTTTCTGCCTCTGCCCCCCAGCACTGAGGTTATAGGTAAATATTGCCATGCCCAGATTTTTTTTTCTTTTAATTTTTCCATGAGTTCTAGGGAATCCAAACATCCAAGCTCAGGTTGTCACGCATGTGCACCAAGCACTCTTTCCCTCAGGGTCATCTCCACAGCCCCTCTGAAGCAACCATTTTCTGGGAAGGAAAAGGGAAAGAGAAATGTCCTTTATTTTGGGTATGTTATGTCCAGCATCCTGTTCTTATGCCAGAATGTCTTTGGAGGTGGGCATCACACCCTGGAGTGTGCAATGGCTCTGTATGTGTTATACACATCGACACACGAAGGCTTGGGTCTTCATGCGCCTCTCAACACCATACTGTGGCTATGGGCCATGTTTGTGTGAGCCAGGCGTCCAGAGACCTAGCTCTGATTCCTTCTGCTGTGCACATGTCTTCACGAGAGGTTGCAGTTTCTATCTGTGGTTGGTCTGTCTGTCCCTTACTGAGAAACCATGTCTGCTCTATCTATCTCACCAGGGAGAGAAGAGAATCAAATCTTTGACGAGTGGACCATTTTCCCTAAATGCCATAAAACAGTAAAGATGAGAGGCAGAATATACCTCTTCCCTCCCTCTCTCCCCTACCTCCCTGTCTCTCTCCTTCCTCACCCCACCTTTGAGATTCACATTTTACACCAAGATGCCTGATAGTGTTCTTAGGGACTAGTTTGAAAAGGATTAGGCTGCACTGTCTCTAACAGCTGTGATTCCCTCTCTCCCGAGGCACAATTTCTTTCTAGATGGTCACAGTAAATGATCCAATCTTGGACATCCCTATTTGGAGCTATGTAGAAAGTGCCGTCCTCAGAGCCAGGTGCAGGGTGCATAGGTATTTTGTGTGAACAGAAACCATCCTTCTAAAGACACCGGTGCACCTGTCCTCTGCCATTTAAAAGGGTTCTGTTGGGGAGGGGCCGCTCAGCTCCCCAGAGGTCCCATGCCCACAGATATGGCATTAAGGCCATTTCAAAAGAGACCTTTATGAGGCTAGTGCTTTTCCAAATTGAAGATTCATTTTAAATTTTGTAAGACTTTAGAATTTTAGTACTAGGATTTGGAAGTAAATCTGTATTTCATCTTCAAAAGATGATAGCATTGATCTTATATGGTCATGAAATCACATGACTTGTGAAGATTTAATTATGGTACCTGGTGCAAAATCGATAAATGAACATTGGAAGTCCTTGTTTCTTTTTTGTGTGTCATGCTCTTTGGGAAAAGGGAGGCCTAGTCCTATAAGATATACTATGCACAGCTGGCCCTGGGAACTTCCATAGGATGTCACCTGCCTTAGCTGATGGCCCATCTTCCTATCTTAGTGTTAGCTATCTGAGGTCATGCACCCTGACCAACAGGTATGCTGGCTGTACCCGGCATAATGCCCGCCCAATAAAGGCAATACTCGGTGGGATCATTGATAAGTAATGCTGAGGGGACATGGGACATGCATGGCAGAGAAAGAAGAGCAGCCCGATGTGAACTGATGGGGAAATCTGGGCCATGAAACTGTCTGTCCGAATAGTAGGAATAGCAATGGCTTCTGTGAATTTGGAGAAAGCAGTGCAGTGGAAGGCCAGAGCCCAGAGTCCTGAGGGCACTAGGCAAGATACAGGAGGAGGCGACAGTTGTTGCTCCTGTGATGTGACTGAGTTACAAAATATTCTGTTCTCAGTTGGCGAGATGGCTCAGTGGATAAGGGCACAGAGCACCAAGCTTGACAACGTAAATTCTACACCCAGACTCCCATAGGAGAAAAGCAACTCCTTCAATTGTTTTCCTGACCTTCATGTATAACTCACACACACACACACACACACACACACACACACACACACACGTGCGCGCGCACATTAAAAAGTACTCTGCCCTGCTAAGATACAGGGAGGAGACATTCCTAGCCTGTCACTGTTTGTGACTGCATGATGCCCCATTTACCAAGGAGCCATGAGGATTCTGCAGAAGGCAATGGAGTCCAGGGACATCAACAGTGGCATTAAAAGGTTTGAGAGATGCCGCAGGAAGTGAAAGCACTTGCCATGCAAGCAGTAGGACAAGGGTTTGCACCCCAGCATGCACATAGATGACGGGTGTGTGTGTTGGTCCATCTGCAATCCCAGCATTGGAAGACAGAGATGGGAGAGCCCAGAAGCCAGCTGACTAGTAAGACTAGACTAGCTGAACCTTACCAGCAAGACCTGGGTTTGAATGGGAGACTCTGCCTCAAGGAAAATAAGATAGAAAGTAATCAAAGAAAATCCCTGGCATTACCCTCAGGCCTCTGAGGGCCCCTGCAGACATATATGTACACCTGCTCACAGGTACAAACACATAGCAAACATTTGCACGTTGCATGTATGCCCCTCTCTCAACATGCATAGCAAAAGAGGGACAAGGTAGGAGTGAGGTGCCCTCACTCATGTTGACTCCCAGCTCTGTGATGTTTGTTTATAAACCCCAGCTCCTGGTACGGTTGTTGTGAGGGTTAAGAAAGAAAGCTGAATGTCAGGTATTTAAGGCAGAGCCTGGCATATGGCACAGGTATAGAAGCTGACACTATCTTCCCCTCTTGCTCTTAGTCTCTGACCGTGTATCCTGGGCCATTCCTTTCCTCTGTTTTCACTGCTTAAGTAAATCCCCAGAACTCCTGGCATATGATGAGGACACAGCAGACGACTGCCCTGTGGCAAGGCATCTTGACCCAGTGGAGGAAAAGCGGGAAGAATCCTAGACTTTGAACCTAGTGCCTGCCCTGGAAGGGCCACTGAATCGCTGAGCCTGGCCTGTCCTCAGCTGAAAATCGTGGGAATGTTATACTTAAAGAGCTGTCTCGCCCCCTTTTGAAGCCATTCAGACTCATTTCCTAAATCCATGTCTACAGGACGTGTGGTGAGCGAGCGAAGCCCATACCTGTTGTGTCTCCCGCCGAGACACCCGCTGGTGACATTCTGCAGACATTTGCTTCCCTGTGCCACTTCTCTGGCGCTATGCACAGTGCCCGTTTCTGTTCTAAAAGTAAAAATAAGACGTTGCTTCTATGCCAGCCAGATACCTGTGTGATCCACGTTGTTTGCCCTTTCGTATCAGACACGTGGGTGTGCTTTTCAACAGTCTCCCCTCTGCTCAGAGCTAGACTTTCCCTAGCAGCTGTTTGTGTCTAACATTTTTGTGCGTAAGTCTGTGTGCATGCGGAGAGTGTGTCTGAGACAGAACTTGAAAGAATCTGCATTTTTCTTGTGCACTTACAAAAAGATGAACGGTTTGAAGTGTGTGAAACTTTCACTGGTTTTACAACTTTAACATCGTTAACTGAGGGTGAGGCTTAATATCCTTTATGTTTATTAAGCTTTTGCTATTTTTTTTGCCATGTGCTGCCTTATATGTAATTTTATCATATTTAATTTTAGAAGATTATTTTTAAGTGTGTGTGTGTATGTATGTATGTATGTATATGAGTGTGTTTAAGGAGTTCAGAAGAGGGTGTCACATTTCCTGTAGTTGGAATTATAGTGGTTGTGAGTTGCCCCATGTGGGTGCTAGGAGCCTAACTTAGGTGAGCAGAATGTGTTCTCAACTACAAGTCCATCTCTCTGCCCCATATTTAAAATTTTTTATTAACTTGTTTTATTGCCCAGAACTTCTGTGTGTTAAATATTTTTAAAGGTGACCCTATTTGTCACGTGTTTTACAAAGATTTATTTACTTATTTTTTTATATTTACAAGTATGTGGTTACATTTATCTATGTGTACCACATGGTTGCCTGGGTACCCAGGGAGGTCAGAAGGGGCTGTCAGATCCTTTTGAAACTGAAGCTACAGACAGTTGTGAGCCACCATGTGGATGCTGGGAACCGAACCCAAGTCTTCTGGAAGAGCAGCAAGTGCTCCTAACCACTGACTTATCTCTCTAGCTTCATAATTTGTCAGATTGTGATACAAACTCTATTTGTATTTTTCAAAAGGATTTTAGTGTTACTTATTCATATGTGTCTGTGTGGAGGTGTGTGCACATACGTGCCCAAAGAGACTAGCATTACAGGTGGTTGGGAACCACCTCGTGTGGGTGCTGGGGACTAAACTCGGGGTTTATAAAGAGCAGTTTCCCGCGGGGCGTTTATGAGTGCTTTGCTTTGTCTGCATCTACTTTAGGGACTACACCAAATTGTTCTGGTGACATTTCTTCCACTTCTGTTTTCTAGAAGAAATCACACAGTGTAATTTCTTTGCTTAGTTACAAAAAACTGAGCCCAGCAGTGGTGATGCACTCTGGAGGCAGAGGCAGGTGGATCTCTGTGAGTTTGAGGCTAGCCTGATCTACAGAGCGAGTTCCAGGATAGGTTCTAAAGCTACAGAGAAAATTGTCTTGAAAAACAAAACCAAAGCAAACAAAAACAACAACAAAAAACCCAAACAAAACAAAACAAAACCCCAAAACAGTAACAAAAACAAATCAAAAAACTGCTTGGTAGAATTTGTCAGGAAAGAATTCCAACCTGGAGAGGATTTTTAAAAAAATAGATTTGATTGACTTAACAGGTTGACACTTTGAGATCTTTTACCTTTTTTTTTTTTGAGTTAATTTTGATTTTGGTTGTTTGTGCCTTGCATCATCTGGGTTGTGACACTGGTGAGTCTGGAACTCTGATGTCTCCACGCCACCCTAAAGCCTGTTTGACTGTCTCTGTCTCTCTCTCTCCCCTCTCTCTCACCCCCTTCTCCCTTTTAAAGTTTTATTATAAAATTATACTGACTTTTTTGAAGAATCAATCAGTTTGTTTAAATCAGTGTTCTCTGTCTTTCTGCCTTTCTCATCTTTGTTTCCTCCTCCTCCTTCCTGTGAGTTTCTTTCTTATTTCCAGTGATGAGAGCTGGTTGCCTTGTACCTTCTGATATAATCACTCAATGCTGCAGGTCTCCCTCTGAGTCTTTCCTCGGCTACATCCAGTGCCTTGGATTTTACTGCAAACAAACCTGGTTTCCCGATAGTGCTGTTTGAAGGGTGTTGGCCCATTTCCTCACATTTGTAATGCCCCTTGGTCATTTTGCTGCTGACCTCTGAATTAATCCTGCTTCAGTTGAGAACATATCTTGTGTGCTTTTACTGCGCACTAGTACATGTATTCTGTGGGTGTGAGGTGTGGTTTTCATTACATATCAGTTGAACATGGGTGGGTGGTCATGGCTCTCACAGCTTGTTGACTTTGTGTCTGCTTATTCTGTTAATTTCCAAGAAGATCCTGTTGGTGTCTTCTGTCCATTTTTTTTTTTCTTTTTAGTTCCCTGGGTTGCACATGGAGCCAAGTGGATGGACATTAAGACGGATTGTGTATTCTTGGTAGATTCAGGCTTCCTTCATTAAGCAATGTTCTTCTTTATCGCTGCTAACTGTCCCTGCTCCAGGTGGATGCTGCCACGCTTCTGCCTTTTACTGTCATAGATCTTAGTAAGTTCCCTTTCGCCGGGCACTTGACATTTTTGTTGCTCTTTTCTCCTTCTTCCCATGCCAAGTTTCCTGGTAATGTTCTTGCCCTTTCTTCTGAAGGTCTTTCTGTAAGGCCTCTTTTAGCTTCCCGGCCCTCCCCACCCCTCATTCCTGAAGGACATTTTGTTTTTTTCTCCCTTGGATGTAGACTTCTAGGTTACAGTCCTTCCACCCCTCAGTCGCTTGTAAAATGTCCTGCTTCCTCTGCCCTTCACAGCGTCTGATGACAACTTCAGACTTTTCATACCCGTTCCCTTTGTCTCTTGCTTGTTTACCCCAGTAGCCTTTTGCCTTTTCTCTCCGCAGCTTAGATAAAGGATTCTTACGTTTGTGCTGTGTTGGGTGTGTTGAGCTTCCAGAATCCATTTAACATTGCAGTCAAGTCTAAGAGGTTTTCTGCGATCACTTCTTCAGAAGCTGTGTGTGGGTTTTTACTTCTTTCTCGGTTTCTCAGAACATAGTTCTAATTAGGTTGTTCCCCAACTCCCTGTTTAGGATTATACTTTTCAATGTTTTTCCTCTGTTGTTTCTGATGGATGAAATTTTAGGTGTCTCTTTTCCTTTGTTGTCCCTAAACATTCTTCATATGATTTCTACTCTTCTAGATTACTATTTGGGGATTTTTTTTTTTTACTTGTAGATTGAGTAGAGGCACTGGTAAATGTGAGCAGAGCATGTGAGGTGACTGGCGTGTGGGGTGCCTAGCTTCTCAATGAAGGAAGGTCTCTCAGTTCCAGGTGGATTATTCTGTGTCTTTTCTCTCATTGTCCTCTTTGTTACTGCAGTGAGTTACTACCAGGTGGGTTTTCCTGGTCACTTTTCTACTCTAATGCATCTCCTGACTCATCCTCCTGCCTCTCCCTCGCCCCTCTTTCTTGGAATGCTTTTCTGCCTTCTTGGGCACATCCTTCTGTAAGGCAGGCATCTTGAGGTGCCTTGCTGTTTTGTCCTTCACGGGAGTTCATATTTTCTGGTGGCATTTTTTTCCCCAAAGATCTTCTGAGTATTTGCATCTGATACCATGAGATGCTGGGGTCTCATCTGGGTCCTCAGAAAAACATTGACATTTCTGTTTTGGTGGGTAGTCCACAGTGTATTTGGCCAAGGGCCAAAGGGCCAAGCTGTCCAGTTTCAAAGCATCTGTGGCATTCCCTGGTTCTTCCTGTGTTCTATGCCATCCTAGAATTGAGGACTCTAACCATGGTCTCCTGGCCTTATTCCATGTGTTGTGCCCTGGTGAAACCTGTTCACACATAACTGTCAGATTGAATTTTTAATCTCTGTCCTATCTCAAACCTCCCTCCTGTGTCCCCACTAAAGGTAGGTGTGACTTTCCTGTGTGTGTGTTGTGTGACTGATTGGTCAAAAGAACAGAGAGTAAGCCGGATGTGAAGGATGCGGACACTGTGTCTGTAGGACGTAGGCTCCTGGACCAGAGAGTGGTGTTCACGCATGCAGCCGGCGCTTTGACAGCACTGTCTGTGTATGGTGCCGCCCTCAGGCTGGACTGGAAAAGAGCAAAAGGAATGGAACACTCCCCGCTAGTCAGGCTAGGAGCGAAGCTTCTGTGCCTCTTCCTGTTGTGCATACACCTGTGAGATCCCAGCACATTCCTGGGACAGATCATCTCAGCCCTCTGAGTTCTAAGCTGCCGTTTGGGTCAGGGCAGGGCCGTGAAGGAAAGCGCAACTTACTCCCAGGTCAGAACTTTGTCTTCTCAGGTTTAGAACTTTTTGAATCTTTGACTCTATCCACCCTAACTGTGTCTTTGGGATGGATTTGGTTACAGACGGTGGGAGAGACAAAGTACCTTGTGCCTAGTTCATCTTTTCCAGCCCTGGAACTCATCCTATCCCTTCTGCCCTGCATAAAACAGTCCACACCACTCCTCTGCTTCAGACTCTCAAAGTAGCTTCCTGTCATGCTTAGAATAAAATCAGTATTTTCTTCTGACCTTCCCTACGTCATTAATCTTGTGCCAATCTCTGCTTGTTCTGTTCTGTGATCACACTGTCTCAAGATTGTTGCATTAATTGCACATTCTCTTCCTCCCAGACCTTCACTGCTTTCTTGTTATCAGAGTCCCAAATCAAACATCCTTTCTTTAGTGAGAACCTCCATTGCCATCAAACCCGAAGTTTTTTTTTTGAAACCCCTGTTGATGTTTTCAGTAGATGCATTTAATTTCTGAAAACTATTTGTACTATAGGTGTCTCGTGGCCTGCTGCATTTCATAGCCTACTTTTTACACTAGCTGTTGCCATAGTAACCAGATTAATGTAGGTGTAACTGGAGAGCACCTTGCCTCAGCAGTGTTCAGCATCTCTTGCTTTCTGGAATATTCTAAATGCCTTGCCAAGGCTGCAGGATTGGGTGACTTCAGGTACCCCCTGCACAGTGGTTTTAACTCAGTGAAGTATGAGACCAGATCCTTCAGGGGAAAACTTGTCCAGTGAGACCACGATCCAGTGGGAAAATGAACCATCCTGTCTGCTGTGACGGAGGTGCTCAGTTATGAAGTCTCTGCAAGGGTCCCAGAAGGACCCAGGAAATGGAGTCCCGGCTACCCCAGGGTGGCCAGCTCAGTAAGTTGCCCACAAAACCTTTTATGGCCCAGCTTCTTCTCTCCACTCTGCATTCTGCCCTTCTCCTGGCCTCTCTTCCTTGAGCCCAGCTCCCTGTGTGCTCTTTTCTCAGGCTCTCCTTCTGGGGGAGCCCCTAGGCTCAGATAGCATTCTGAAGGACTTTCACATACTTCTAAACATTTTAACGGAAACAGACAGACGAAGGGGGACAGCAGTCCAATTTTAACATTTTGCTGTATTTATTTATATTTAAATTTAAAGACAGAAAGCTATACTGTGAAATCTCCATCCATGTTCTTTTGTAAGGAAAACTAATACAGACTAATGTTATTAACAGAATAGAGTTTTGAGAACAATCTTTAGGCATTGCCACACATGTCTAGTGCATGTGCTTTCTCCTGCAGCTTGCTTTCCTGGCATCATCAGCACAGGATGTACCCGTGTGTCGTAGTTACTTTTCTATTGCTGTAATAAGACCAAGGCAACTTTTAGGAGGGTTTATTTGCAGCTTACAGTTCCAGGGGCTTAGTGTCTGTGATCACCGTGGTGGAGATCACGGCAGCAGGCAGCATGGCCCTGGAACAGTAGCTGAGGGCTCACACCTTGATCCACAAGCAGGAGCTAACTAGGAATGGTATGGGCTTTTGAAACCTCAAAGCCCATGCTCTGTGACACACCTCCTCAAACAAAGCCGCACCTCCTAATTCTTCCCAAAGTCTTGCCAACTGGGGTCCAAACATTCAAATATTGAGCCTATAGGGGCCTTTCTCATTCAAGCCACCACTCCAGGATGAGGCAGCCTGTTCCTGTGAGCTCATTTTCTCCTCTGCACAGGTTCTGATCCCCGCCCCCCCCCCCCCCCCCCCCCCCCCCCCCCC
>NW_026067930.1:3997171-4001043 GCF_014885135.2 Alexandromys fortis
CCCCCCCCCCCCCCCCCCGACCCCACCAGCCATCCTGTTCCATCCTTTCTCCTGTTGAGTCTCCCCTTGTTAAAAGGAGCCTTTGGCTTCTATCAACCACGTTGCGGTGGATGCTTCTGAGCGTGTCTTTGTGGGAACCCTCTGAGTTAATCACATTGACATGGAATTGTTATGTCTAAGTGTGTTTAGATATTGCTCAGGGAGGTAACCCCCACCTTCCTTTTTTCTTTTCTTCCCTGTCTCTCTTCCATCCTTCCGCTTATTTTTTATTAAGGAAATTATACCATTTTATTTACACCCTACTTTTTGCTGATGTACATCTCGGCCAACTCTTGGTCCTGGACCACTTTCCAAGTGTTTCCATTAAGTTGAGTGGGAAATGGTGTCTTAGGGTTTGATTTCTTGCTCTGGCTGCCAGCTTGATAGAGTGTCTGTTTACTGCCCATTGGATTTTCTCCAGTCCCGACTGTTGCTTCCCACCCTTTCCTTGATTTCTTACTGAGTCATTTATTTATTGACTTATGGAAATTCCCCATGAAATAAGAATTCTGATTCATTGTCAGTTTAATATATCGACAATACCTTTCCACAAGGAGATTGTCTTAGGTTTTTAATGATTTCCATTTATACCGAAGTTCTTAACTTTAACACAGCCAAATACGCTTTCTTTTATATTTTATGTCATAACTCATTTGTGAAGTAGCTCACTTCTCACAAAGCTGTTCACTTGTTTTAAAACATTTTAATTTTTGAATAAATGTGAGGTCATGGTGCATGACTTTCTGCGCAGTTGCAAACATCTGTTCCCTGTAGACAGTGACAAGCATTGATGACAGAACAAAGAAATGTTCTGCTCAAGTCTAGCTCAGGGAATGGCATTACTTACAGGAGGAACACCAGAGACCCAAGAGCAGCTGTATCACCGAAAATCCTACCCCACGGGAGGGGGCAGCTCATAGACGCTGTGTCCATAGAGCTTCCCACACAGCTCAGACTGGAGAGTCTTGCCTCTCAGGATTTGTTTACTGACTGACAACCTTGGGGGAGAGGCCTTGGGCGTCTGGTAGCTTTCTGGGTTTCCTTTATTATCAGGATTGTTTTGGCTATCCTGGATTTTTGGTTTTTCCATATGAAGTTGATTATTGTTCTTTCAAGGTCTGTGAAGAATTTTATTGGGATTTTTATGGGGATTGCATTGAATCTGTAGATTGCTTTTGGTAGGATTGCCATTTTTACTATGTTGATCCTATCTATCCAAGAGCATGGGAGATCTTTCATTTTCTGGTATCTTCTTGAATTTCTTTCTTCAAAGACTCAAAAGTTCTTGCAAATAGGTTTTTCACTTCTTTGGTTAGTGTTACCCCAAGATATTTTGTGTTATTTGTGGCTATTGTGAAAGGTGATGTTTCTCTAATTTCCTTCTCAGCTTCTTTATCATGTGTATATAGGAGGACTACTGATTTTTTTTTTGAGTTGATCTTGTATTGTATCCTGTTAAATCACTGAAGCTATTTATCAACTATAGGAGGTCTCTGGTAGAGTTTTTGGGTATATATATACATATATATATATATATCATATAATCCGCAAATAATAAAAGTTTGACTTCTTCTTTTCCAATTTGAATCCCCTTGATCTCCTTTTGTTGTCTGACTGCTATAACCAGAGCTTCAGGCACTATGTTGAAGAGATATGGAGAGGGTGGGCATCCTTGTCTTGTTCCTGATTTAAGTGGAATCGCTTGAGTTTCTTTCCATTTAATTTGATGCTGGCTGTTGGCTTGCTGTATATTGCTTTTATTATATTTAGGTATGTTCCTTGTATCCCTGATCTCTCCAAGACCTTTATCATGAAGGGGTGTTGGATTTTGTCAAATGCTTTTTCAGCATCTAATGAAATGATCATAGGGTTTTTTTATTAATTAATTAATTTATTTATTTATTAAAGATTTCTGTCTTTTCCCCACCACCACCTCCCATTTCCTTCCCCCTCCCCCAATCAAGTCCCCCTCCCTCGTCAGCCCAAAGAGCAATCAGGGTTCCCTGCCCTGTGGGAAGTCCAAGGACCACCCACCTCCATCCAGGTCTAGTAAGGTGAGCATCCAAACTGCCTAGGCTCCCACAAAGCCAATACGTGCGGTAGGATCAAAAACCCATTTATATGATGGATTACATTGACAGATTTTCATATGTTGAACCATCCTGGCACCTCTGGGATGAAGCTGAGTTGATCATGGAGAATGATTTTTTTTGATGTGTCCTGGATCTGGTTTGCCAGTATTTTATTGAGAATTTTTGCATCGATGTTCATGAGTGAGATTGGCCTGTAATTCTCTTTCTTGGTTGAGTCTTTGTGTGGTTTTGGTATCAGGGTAACTGTAGACTCATAAAAAGAGTTTGGCACTCTTCCTTCTGTTTCTATTATGTGGAACACTTTGAGGAGTATAGGTATTAGCTCTTCTTTGAAGTTCTGGTAGAATTCTGCACTAAAACCATACGGTCCTGGGGTTTTTTTGGTTGGGAGGTTTTTGATGACAGCTTCTATTTACTTGCAGTTAATAGGTATATTTTAAATTGTTCACCTGGTCTTGATTTGATTTTGGTATATGGTATCTATCTAGAAAATTGTCCATTTCTTTTACCTTTTCCAATTTTGTGGAGTACAGGTTTTTATAGTATGACCTAATGATTCTCTGAATTTCCTCAGTGTTTGTTGTTATGCCCCCCCTTTTGTTTCTGGTTTTGTTAATTTGGATGTTCTCTCTCTGCCTTTTGATTAGTTTGGATAAGGATTTGACTATCTTGTTGATTTTTTTTCAAAGAACCAGCTCTTTGTTTCATTGATTCTTTGTATTGTTTTCTTTGTTTCTATTTTGTTGAATAGCCCTCAATTTGATTAGTTCCTGTCTTCTACTCCTCCTGGGTGAGTCTGCTTATTTTTGTTCTAGATCTTTCAGGTATGCTGTTAAGTCACTAATGTAAGCTTTCTCCATTTTCTTTATGTGGGCACTTAGTGCTATGAACTTTCCTCTTAGCACTGCTTTCATAGTGTCCGATAGGTTTGGATACGTTGTGCCTTCATTTTCATTGAATTCAAGGAAGTCTTTAATTTCTTTCTTTATTTCTTCTTTGATTTAGGGTGGTTCAATAGTTCACTGTTCAATTTTTATGAGTTTGTAGGCCTTCTGAGAATAATATTGTTGTTAAATTCTAACTTTAATCCATGGTGATCTGATAAAACAGGGATTACTCCATTTTTGTATCTGTGGAGGTTTGCTTTGTTACTGAGTATGTGGTCAATTTTAGAGAAGGTTTCATGAGGTGCTGAGAAAAAGGTATATTCTTTTGTGTTTGAGTGGAATGTTCTCTAGATGTCTGTTAAGTCCATTTGATTCATGACATCATTTATTTCTCTGTTAAGCTTCTGTCTGGTTGACCTGTTCATTGGTGAGAGTGAAGTATTGAAGTCTCCTACCATTAGTGTGTGGGGTTTAATGTGTGATTTAAGTTTTAGTAAAGTTTTTTTAATTAATTAATTTATTTATTAAAGATTTCTGTCTCTTCCCCACCGCCGCCTCCCATTTCCCTCCCCCTCCCCCAATCAAGTCCCCCTCCCTCGTCAGCCCAAAGAGCAATCAGGGTTCCCTGCCCTGTGGGAAGTCCAAGGACCACCCACCTCCATCCAGGTCTAGTAAGGTGAGCATCCAAACTGCCTAGGCTTCCACAAAGCCAATACGTGCAGTAGGATCAAAAACCCATTGCCATTGTTCTTGAGTTCTCAGTAGTCCTCATTGTCTGCTATGTTCAGCGAGATGGGTTTTATCCTGGGCTTTTTCAGACCCAGGCCAGCTGGCCTTGGTGAGTTCCCGATAG
>NW_026067930.1:4007230-4147281 GCF_014885135.2 Alexandromys fortis
GTGCAGTAGGATCAAAAACCCATTGCCATTGTTCTTGAGTTCTCAGTAGTCCTCATTGTCTGCTATGTTCAGCGAGATGGGTTTTATCCCAGGCTTTTTCAGACCCAGGCCAGCTGGCCTTGGTGAGTTCCCGATAGGACATCCCCATTGTCTCAGTGTGTGGGTGTACCCCTTGTGGTCCTGAGTTCCATGCTCGTGCTCTCTCTCCTTCTTCTCCTGATTTGGACCTTGCGATTTCTGTCCGGTGCTCCAATGTGGGTCTCTGTCTCTGTCTCCTTTCATTGCCTGATGAAGGTTAATATTCAGGAGGATGCCTATATGTTTTTCTTTGTGTTCTCCTTTTTTAGCTTCTCTAAGATCACGAGTTATAGGCTCAATGCCCTTTTACACATGTGGATACTCTTGTATTGGGGCATAGATGTTCAGGATTGAAACTACATCTTGATAGATTGTTCCTCTTATGAGTATAACATGTTCTTTCCCATCTCTTCTGATTGATTTTAGTTTGAAATCTCTTTTGTTAGATATTAGGATATTATACCCGCTTGTTTCTTAGGTCCATTTAATTGGAAAACCTTTTCCCAACCCTTTACTCTGAGGTAGTATCTCAGAGGTTGAGGTGTGTTTCTTATAAACAGCAGAAGGCTGGATCCTGTTTTCGTATCCATTCTCTTAGCCTGTGTCTTTTTATAGGTGAATTGAGTTCATTGATATTAAGAGATATTAATGACCAGTGGTTGTTAATCCCAGTTATTTTTCAGTAGTAGGGCTTGTGTGTTTCCCTTCCTTGGGTTATGCTGGTGAAAGGTTTTCAGTTGCCTGTGTTATTGTGGGTGCAATTAGCTTCCTTGGGTTGGGGTTTTCCTCCTCGTACTTTCTGTAGGGCTGTGTTTGTGAATATGTATTGTTTAAATCTGATTTTGTCATGGAATACTTGTTTTCTCCATTGAAGGTGATTGAAAGCTTTGCTGGATATAGTAGTCTGGGCTAGCATCCGTGGTCTCTAAGTGTCTGCAGCACATCTGCTCAGGACCTTCTGGCTTTATGGTTTCCATTGAGAAGTGGGGTGTAATTTTGATAGGTCTGCCTTCATATGTTACTTGACAGCTCCTTTGAAGCTCTTAATATTCTTTATTCTGTATGTTTTGTGTTTTGATTATTATATGGTGAGGGGACTTTTGTTGTTTTTTGCTTTTTGATACAGTCTATTTGGTGTTCTGTAAGCTTCTTGTAGGGATATCCTTCTTTAGGTTGGAAAAGTTTTCTTCTATGCTTTTGTTAAATATATTTTCTTTGCCTTTGAGCGGAACATCTTCTTCTATCCCTCTTATTCTTAGGTTTGGTCTTTTCATGGTATCCCAGAATTTGTTGGCTTTAATGTTTTCTTTGACCAATGAGTCTATTTCCTCTATAATGTCTTCAGCACCTGAGATTCTTTTTTCTATCTCTTGTATTCTGTTGGTTATACTTGTTTCTGTAGTTCCTGTTTGTTACCCAGACTCTTCCATATCGAGAATTTCCCCGGTTTGTGTTTTCTTTTTTTACCTCTATTTGAGTACCCTAAGCTTTGTAGGTTGGATCACTTCCTGTCCTCCCTGTAGAAGGGGTATCTGCATAAATGTTTGAATTCTGAGGAAATGGCCACACCACACATAGCAATTTTGTGGACTTTTAAGGTCATGGTCTGAGGTAGGGATATGGTTCTCTGTGCATATAACCAGGTGTCCCAGAACTTCCCTGGAATTTCTCTCCTAGAGAGTATTACCTCTTGGTCAGACTTCCAGTCCCCAGTGCTGGGACTTTCCTGGAATTTTTCTCCTAGAGAGTATCACCTCTTGGTCAGACCTCCAGTCCCCAGCACTGGGACATTTTCTGGGCTGTCTTTCATTGTTTATGCTTTGGACGATTTGTTCATATCTAGTAGGCTAGATCTTTCTAATGTCCTCATCATCATTATTCTGTGTGTTCTTGATGCTTTTTAAAAAAATCTATAATTTAGAATAGCACATAGAATTTACTAAAACTTTGTTGTCCCTCTTTTAATTAAGGTTCATTGAATTTATGTAGATTTGGAGAATTGTGACTTCTTTTCCTCAAGCATAAATTGACTGCTTTACCAACTTTTCTGTAAAACATTAAAATAGTTTACATGGATGTCTTACACACATTTATTACATTTATTCATAAATGATTTCTGTGCTGCATTACATTTATAAATCTGTATTCTTTTTTTTTTTTTTTTTGGTTTTTTGAGACAGGGTTTCTTTGTAGCTTTGGTGCCCGTCCCGGAACTAGCTCTTGTAGACCAGGCTGGCCTCGAACTCCCAGAGATCCGTCTGCCTCTGCCTCCTGAGTGCTGGGATTAAAGGCATGCGCCACCACTGCTCGGCTATAAATCTGTATTCTTAAATACCTCTCCTTGTCACTATCTTCAGTTAATACATAGAAATATCACCAATAAGGTGAGCCTTTAACCTGCAGTCTTTTTATTTGCATCCATTGCTTTTAACTTTATGGAAAAGATTGTTTTAATTTTTTAAACCCCTCTCTCTGTACTCTCTTCCCAGTTCAATTCTCAAGAAAGCTGAGACCCTGTCTTTCTTCCTCATCTCCCTTTCTCAACTGTGTGTAGCTGACTGGCAGGGGAAACTCACATGTCCGTTAGAAGACTCAACTGATGAATCAGGGAACATGTGGCCTCTGGCGCCATAGACCCAAGTCTCCCACTTTCTGTGCAAGTTTATCGGTCCTCACAAGTTTGCTCTGACTCCCATTCTTCAGGGATCATTTCCTAGGCAACCCCTCGTCTTCAGAAAGGTGAATCCAGAAGAGCAAACAAAACCCAAGACTTGAGCAAGAATGAAAAAAGTAAATTCTGCGTTCCAACAGCTCATAAAGAAAACCAGCCACAGGGACGTGGAAAGACACATGAGTAAATCAGATTGCGGTGGACACAAAATGCTACCACAGACTGGGACGGGAGTTAATTTACGAGTAACCCATAGAAAACAAAGATCCGCCGATACATCATCGTGTCGACAGAAGCAATAGAAACAGTAGCTTAGATGCCCCACATAGACAGTGGCTCAGAACAGGGAGCACAGCAACGCATAGTGTATCTGTGCCGCATTCCTAGGCAGCTTCTCAGGTACCGGGCTCTACCAGTGGAAACAGCCTTCTAGGCTTTAAATAAATGGCCTTACCCCCTCCCCCACTAATGTTTTATGATGGAATATTTTGCTGTGATTAAAGATTTAATGAAGTTATGAGAAAGGCAGGTCTGATCTTCATTCCTGGAGTCTCCTTTGCCTAGGAGTTAAGGGAAGAGGCTCCTTCTAGGCAGTTGTCAGAACTGAGCGTGCTCCAAATGCCATTGCCCCCTGGGGAAGACACCCTTGCTTCCAACAGCTCCCATCAGCCAACAGGAGGATATCTTTTGAAAGCCTCTGATGCTACTTTGATGCTGTGTGTACCAGAGATAGTGACACTGTGCCTCCGCATCCCTCCCTGGAGAAGCCCAATGTTCTTGGAAAGATTGCTTTGTGATACTCCCTGGCCTCTGGACAGTGTCTGCTTCTGTGTGTGTGTGTGTGAACCCTAGACACATTCCCTCTGTCCCCAGGGAGCAGAGGACAGGCGAGATCAATAGCACCTACCAACTGTGAAGGTAAACCATCTTGAGCTCAGTCTGGAGTCTCAGCCATCACCCCAGTGGTCCTCTCCCTACCGTCCTCTCCCCTACCCTCTTTCTAAGTCCTCTCCCTACCCTCTTCTCCCCTGTACTGTTCTCCCAGAAGTGTCAGAGCACTGAGGCAAACTCCTACATCCCTCTCTATTCCTTTGGCTTGGCTCTCCAGATAGCCAGCATAGCCCTGCCTCCTGCTTGGGGACACACCAGAGAAGTCAGATGTCTCTTAGAAGGTTTTGATTCCACACGGAGCCAGAGATGACCCTGAGAGCAGCTCTTTGTCCCTGTGTCTCTCTCCCTTACTTCCAAGAGAAATGATTCATCCTCTTTCCTCAAGGCCATCACAGCTGCCCTATGACTCTGCTCTTGCAGTGGCCATGGCCATCTCTTTTAGATCAGCCAGCAAGCATCGATTTCCTGTCATGTGCTTACCGGTTTTGGGGAAGCTGTTCTAGTTCTAGGCAAGCATTCAACTGTAATGGAAACAGAACTGTAGTGATCAACACCAGTGGAGCATGAGTTGTTGGTACTTTTTAAGTATTGCAGCTGTGTAGCTAATAAGTCCACAGGGAGGAGGCAGTGGGGGTGGCGCATCTCTGCTATAGGAGGTGCCTGATTTTCCAGCTCCTTCCGGCCCCAGCTCTGCCATTCACAGCCTACAGTTTGGTTCTCATCTCTGAATGGTAACTGAGCTTCAAAGTCTCCCTCTCATTCCAAAGAGGAAGTAAGGGAAACCAGGGAGGCCACAGGCAAGAAGCCTCCTCCTCTTCCTTCTCCTCCTCCTCCTCCAGGCTCTGTCACTTGGGGTCTGAGAAGCCTGTGGGTTGGGATGCTGCCATTGGTAGTGTCCCTTGCTACAAGGAGCCTTTGGAAGTTGAGAACGCTACTTCCTACCCTGCAGGAAGCAAAGGGAGGGGAGGCTTCAAGTGCCCCAGCTCTAAAGAGGAATAATTTGGAGTCCCAGAGAATGAAGCTTACAGAGAAGTCAGCACAAATACATGGGGCCCAGTTCTTCACATTCCAACACCCAGCCCTTTGCTCAGTCTCAAGACTTCCTCATTTGGACACAGCTTTATTAAGTACACTGTATGCCATATGTATAGATGGTCTTAGGGACCAGTTGCTCGCCACTGGCTAAGACTTGGAGAACCGAGCTACTTTCCAAGGTCATTTGGTTTGTAAAGGGTTTGACAAAGTTCTAAGCACATGCCCAGAGGCCTTGGCATTATTATAAACCACATCTCTGCACATCTTCAGATAGTGGGAAGTTCCAGGATCCAAAGGATATAGGAAGAAAGGGCTCAGCTGCTTCTCTTTGCTATTGGAGGGTTCTGAACTTCCCTCTGTCTCTCCACACAGCACCCGGCAGTGCCACCTGCTCCTGGACGTCTTCAATTCCACAGAGCACGAGCTGACAGTCTGTGCCAGGAACAACTCTGAGCTCGTCTTGCATGCCAGTGAGTGCCAGCGGTAAGTGTCCTGCAGAGGCAGAGTAAGGCCAGGATCCAGGTGGAGAGAGATTGGTAATGCTGGGACGATGTAGAGCCCCCGCCTTACTCTCTTCTTGGCCTCCCCCTACATCAAGAGGCCATGCCTTCTAGTTCCATGGGTAGATGGAATGGTATTTTTATTTTTCAGTAGAAAGATGTATGAGGCCCCAGGTTCAGCAACAATAAATCAGCAGGCCCGTGTCTTAGATCTAAATATCCCCCCATGTTTGCTCTAGATCTGTTTACATATTCCTGGCTCTGTCTTATTTTAAAGAGCAAATTCCTCCTACCCCGCCCCAATGGCTGACATTGTCTTACTAGTCAGCAGGGAAATACAAATGCCAACTTCACAGGGCGAAGTTGCTGCACATTTATCAGAACAGGGGGTTGGAAAAGACATGGAGGGAGCGCTGGGGAGGAGACAAAGTGCTTGGAACCCCAGCCACTGGGGACAAAGTCACAACACTTCCTTTTAATGCCAAACATACACTTGCCCTTGGCCCTGCTGTTCCAACAATAGTTATCAAAAAAAAAAAAAAATATTCAGGGTGTGGGGCAGAAACGATGGCTCAGCAGGTGATGTCTTTGCCTTCTCTCTTAGTTAGGGTTTCTATTGCTGTGAAGAGACACCATGACCATGTAAATTCTTATAAAGGAAAACATATAATTGGGCCTGGCTTGCAGTTTCAGAGGTTTGGTCCATTGTCTTTGAGGCAGCATGCAGGCAGACATGGTGCTGGAGAAAGAACTGAGAGTTCTATGTCTTGACCCCATAGGCAGCAGAAGCAACTGTGTTCCACACTGGATGTAGCTTAAGCATAGGAGGCCTCAAAGCCCGCCCCCCACCATGACACACTTCCTCCAACACCGCCATACCCACTCCAACAAAGCCACACCTCCTAACAGTGCTGCTCCCTATGGGAGCCATTTTCTTTCAAACCACCACAGCATGTGTGAGGACTGGGGCTCAGATGTCCGGAACTTATGCAAAACCTGGGTGCGTTTAACAGCCCGCCTGTAATTCCAGTATGCAGGAAGTAGAGCCTGACTCCTCTACACTCCTGCTGAGCTACCTAGTTTGTCAGCTGATAATATGGACTTCGGGTTCGGCAGGAGGCTTGGTCTCAATGTGTAAGATGCAGACTGATTGAAGAAAGCACCAGACATTAACCTTGAGCCACCGCCCCCACGTGTGTGCACCCGCACGCATGCGGACATGCATACACACTTGCCACATGTATACATACGCAAAGTGATAGCTAGCCAAATAAGTTAAGGGGCCAGAAAGATGGTTTGGTTGGTAAAGTTGGTTGTGTTTTCTACAAGGGGAGGTGCACCCTGCGACAAACCCACAGAATGCTCAAGAGTTTGATGGGGCATGAAAGCAGCCTCATTTGTGGGGCCTGTTGTGTGATGGCGCCTGTTGTGTGATGGCACCGTTCCTATGAAGCTCTAGAGCGAACAAAAGCAGTCTCTAGTTAGGAGAGTCTCAATGTGGGTTTCCCCTGGCGAGGTCAGGACCGGGCTTGACCCAGAAGGGAGGAAGGTAATTTTCTGTGTGCTAATCTGATAGGGTAACTCAGTGGGGGTGTGGGTTACACAAACATCCACATCCTTTAAAACACAGCATAGAGTCACCTGAGATTAGAGTGTGTCAACTGTGCATCAGAAGAATGCATGGAAACCAGTGATGAGCCCTGGTTAAAAGTCAACATGCAAAGGAGCCTGGGCTTGGGGTGTGACCCCAGCAGCAGTCTGCCGTGCACGGCAAACTGCTGGAGTTAATGGATGCTCTGAGGCCAGCGGGGTGGATAGTGATGAACCAAACTGAAGTGCTGCTCACTTCAAGCTTTGTATTTGAAAAAAAAAATCTCAAAATGAAATGTTGGGATAAGTAAGCTATGGAAAGAACAATTAAGCAACACCCCATCCTTCTCTTCCTCCTCAGGGTGACTCTTTGAAGGTGGTAGTACCATTCATGTCTGCATTCCTCTGCTCTTACTGTGTATACGTGTATCCCCACAACCAAGAATCGTTTTGAGAATTTATTTTTAAATCCTATAAGTATTTGCCTGTCGTGTATGTCCCTTTGAAACTTAAATAAGCATTGTGCTTTGCAGCTAAATATGAGCCCAGTCCTTTCATTTTGACTGCTATTAATATTTCATTGTGTAAATATGCCACCATCTTCATTTCTATGCTAATTCCTCACTGTGCAGTGGCTTCTGGCAATTCATATTTAATGTGATTGTTAATGGCATGGATGAATGTATGTTAGGCCCCGAAGCCCCCTCGCAAGGCAGTTGGGGTTACAGTTTGGAGGCTGGAGAGTCAAGGCTTGGGGCCATTGCTGACCTCCCTGTGAGATGAACCTGAAATGCTCCTAGGATCACCTTGTCCTCCCTGGGTGTGCTGGGGCCTCTGCACTCTTCCTGCCTATGCCAGAGGCTAAGCAAATGCCCTTTCTCCAGCTTCCAGGGAGGAAGGAGGCTGAATATTCCTGAAAGCGTGGGTATTGCCTACTGCCTTCCCCCTCAATTGTGTGGCGAAACGTCTGCCATCTGTCCTGTCTGCATGTTTTCATGTAGCCCATGATCTGAGAGAAGATAAATCTGGTCTTTTTGTGACACCAGTATAGAACAATTTTAAGAAATTATAAATCGCTAAGCGTGTCCTGTGGCGAAGATGTGAATCATTCTTGGCAACGCAGGCTATGTGATATTAATGACTCGAGTCATAGATAATTGCAGTTTGGTTTTATGCTTTGGGCTTCTTCTTCATGCAGCTTTTTGCCTAAGTTCTCATCTCTGAGTGTTAACTTGTACCTTGTTTTATTCATTCATAAAAAAACAAGTATTGACACTTTGAGAAGAGACTATGTGGTGAGCCCTACACCACTCCATGAATGGCAAGACAATAAGTTATGATCCACACTGAGCTGGGGAGAACAAATGGAGGATGGTGGCGTGTCTAGCTGGCCAGGGTCCCTTCATGTGCTTCAAGGAAGAGCTGTGTCTTTAAATCATTTCTCTCTTCTCCCATTTTACCATAAGAGACTAACAGAAGCTCAGCTGAACCTTGCTTAGATGTTGCATTCCTTACTCTCTTGTTACTGGAACCAAATACCTGGTGAGAAACTATTTAAGGGAGGAAGGCCTTTTTTTTTTTTTTTTGGCTTACAGTTTGAAGGTGTACAGTTCATCATGATATGGAAAGCGCGGGCGGCAGGAGCTTGAGACAACTGATTGTATACGCTTCATGGTCAGGAAGCCGACAAGAAATGAGGCTAGCTCCCAAACCTCAAGGCCCTCCCACAATGACCCACTTGCTCCAGTGAGGCATTAGCACCTGGCAGTTCCATAACCTTTCGACAACAGAAAGGGACGGAACGTTCACACACATGAGCCTATGGGAGACATTTTATGTTCAAATCCCAGTAAATGTTCCTCCTCAACTGGTACCCTATCTTGCTATTCACAAGCTGTACCTCCATGGCAGGTTCTTCACCACCTCACACCCAGTGGGTCTTACGTGTCTACCCTGTGTCTGCTCGCCTGAGGCTTCTTCAGAACAGTGTGGCATGATGCGTCTGTGTCTGAGAAGACTGGGACTTTCACCCTTGCTCTCCCCTTGTCTCCTCTGTCCCTACAGTAGCTGCCCTTGGGAGTTCATTGGGGGCCATGTTAGTCTTTTTTGGGTGGCATACCTAGAACCCCACTAGTGTAGGCCAGCCCTCAGTCCCGAAGCTGCCTCCACCATTGTATGTATTTGTTAGGTAGCTGCCTGCTCTTAATGCCCATTTTCCATCTTAGTACCCGGTGGGGTACTCTCATGGCACCACAGCAGATTTAGCTTGAGTCTCTTGGTTCTGGATGCTGGAAGCTGGGCATCGAAGCACCAGCTTATCCAATATCTGATGAGGGCCATATTCTCATCTGTAGACAGCTTCTCCCTGTGCTTCACGCAGTGATGGAGATGACAGGGTCTTTTTTGACCCCTTTAAAAACAGTCCACCAGTCTTACTTAGGAGATCTCTCTCTCCTCTCAAGACCTCCTCACCTCCCAAAGTCTCCACTTGCTAATTTCGTCACTTTGGGGGCAAGGTGAAGAGATCAGTCTATGAGTTTGGGAGGGTGTGCACATTTAGTTCATAGCAGAATATGTCAGATGAGCAGATGTTAGTGAGGACCAGAGGGCAGGGGTGGAGGGGGACAGCCCAGGCTGGAGAGCCAACATGATGTGGAAGTGCGTGTGCCACACATTCCGATGCAGAGAAAAATGTGAAATATTTGTTCATAGACTGAGGGTGTGAGCTTTGGAAACTCAGAAATGCCTCTCTCGACTGCTGCTTAGAGAGGTCTTCTTAACCTGATCATGGAAGGGGAGGTCATTGTGTCAAGTGGTTGGACAGAGTATTGTCCTACCTTCCTAGTCTCCTCTTTGGACATCGGTGACTCATCTCTGAGCCCGTGAGTCTCAGCGACTGCCTGTTGCCTTCATTCTGCCATGAAGGGCTGCCATGTAATTTGACTTTTGCCCAAGGTGATTTATGCTCTGGGTCACAGTTCTTGTTCCCAGACTCCATGCTGTGGTCACTGCATTGCTATGGCGGTCTCCAGGACTGTGTGCATCATCCTAGCTTCCACTCCACATTTACTTTTCAATGTCATGTTCAAACTCCCAAAAATTTTTGACTTGGCCAAATACCCCGTCTTGTTGCTCACAGTCTCTACCCCCTCATGCTGAGGTTCTTTAGTCTGTGTAGCAGTTTATCAGATGGGCATTTTCCCGTGGGTAGGGGTCAGATCTTGTCTAGAGTGTCAGGACATTGACTGGATCTAGCCTCATCTACTGACTTGTGGCATGAGATGCACACAGTAGCTCAGGCTGCCACCAATAGCACTGGGCACCCCTCCCCACTCAGCTTCAAGAGATACCCAAAGACAAGAGAAGGGGCTCCCAGTGAGGAATTAATATCTTTCTTAAAAAAATATAACATTGCCATCAGCAAATATGCTATAAAATTGAGATATGATAATCATTGTGGATTTTTTTGTTTAATTATCAGACCATTAAAATTAAATTTCACAAGAACCTTCTTTAATGCATAAATATCTTTATAATGTATGATAATAGATATTACCTCATTACATGCTTCAAGATACAGGCCTTTATCTCACCCTCCCTCTCTCCTCAGTCTTGCTGGTGTTCCCACATAGATTAAGGCTCTGCAGAGTCCCACAGGTTGTTACAGCTTGGGTACCTGGATCTTCTCTATGCAGATACTGACATTGTAACCTCTGGGCAGTTCTGCCTCCTGGGGTTACACTGGGGTGTCAGGGTGCTGTTTACCTCAGCCTAGAACTGCCCAGATCTCCTATATCTGTCCCCACCCTTTACTCTATTTCTTATTCCTTCACTCTTGATCCTTAAAATGCTCCAAAAAACCCCATGAGCATCAAAACAATACTTAATCGTGTGGTGCCCATTCTCCTGCAAGCTCTTATTGAGTATTATCTAGAATATTTGACCTTTTTCTTGACCCCTTGGCTTTGCATTCCCTTCTGCAATATTTCTGAGTTATAGGAGAGGTGTTTTTATTTTCTACATTCTTAGTTTTTCAATTTGAAAGGAGAATGGTGGTGGGGAGGGAACATGACAACCTGCAAGGTGTGGTTCTGGGGTAGAGGTGTACATCTTGACTCAGAGGCAACAGAAAGTTAACTGTCACACCAAGTGAAGGTTGAGAAAAGAGACCTCAAAGGCTCACCCCACAGTGACACACTTCCTCCAACAAGGCCACACCTCTTAATAGTGTCACTCCCTTTGGGGGCTATTTTCTTTCAAACCACCACAGTTGGTGAAGACAAGAAAGCATGGGAAGGATCTTGTCTGAGGACAAGGCCCGTGTGAGCGATGCACCTGCAGGAATCACACATAGACATAGCATCCCCAGGCAGTCAGGGGAGGACCCATATTCCAGCCCCTCCTTCTAAGGACCCTGTCCATTCTCTAGCTGGCCCCTACAGGGGCTGGGACCAGGTGTGGCTGGCAACTGTGGATCTAGCTCGGTTTTGATGAACTCTGGTCCTTCTCAAGGGTCTTTCTTCTTCTCTGGCTCCCAGACCCTTATTCTTGTCCCTGTCCGATGTGTAAAGCCAAACCAAACTTGGCAGGAGCTCTTCAAGGGAGCATGTGGCATTTTACCTGCAGATAACTTAGCAAAAAGGGAATGTAGCCCTGGTGTGGTGTTATCTTTATTATTTATGTTCTGGGCTCATCCTGGGAATATCCAAGCCCACCGTTCCTGGAGCCACAGTACTCCAGTAGGTCTGGAAGCCAGGTTCTCTCCCTAGGGATTAGAATCTGACTGCTTGCTCAGCCCTGACCTGACTGGGATCTCTCAAGTGAAACACACCCTCACCTCTGGACTATCAGATGCCTCTGCCTATTGGTTAGGAAATGTCCTTGCCTTTTATTGGGGGAAGAAAGTGCTCCCCCAATTAACCAGGGATGTGGGTGGCAGTGTAAGCTCTTCTGGTTCTTAGCCATGACCTTGGCTATCCTCCCTTTTTGCTGTTCAGCTCCTTAATATCCAGTCAGCCATAATAATGTACCTGTCTCAGGGCCAGGCATCTTCCTGCAAGGGCCAAAATAAAAGGAGGTTTCTGATCACCATACAGCATTGACATAGGAGCCACCATCATGTATTCTAACCCTCAAAAGCTTTATCATGGAGGTGGAGCTGTAGCTCAGTTTGTAGAGTGCTCCCACAGCAAACACAGTGCCCTGGGTTGGATCCCTGATATACCGTGAACCACGAGTGGTAGTAGACACTTGGAATCCCAACACTCAGAAGGTGGAGGTAGGTGGATTAGAAGTTCATGGCTATTTTTAGCTCCATATTGAATCTGAGGCCAGTCTGAGATATAGAAGGCCCTGTCTCACAAGGAAGATCAAAGCCCCAACAACAAAACCATCTTCCTCATGGAGGCTTCAGATGTGTGCACAAGGTAGATACACAATGCTTCATCTTGTCTTTGACCACTGTGTGCTGCTCACCTGTTTCTGCGAGGAGCTCAGTGCTTTTTGTCATTTCTGTTCCACTCACTTCCCTCCATCCTGTTTGATCTGTGAACATTTTTGTATTTAATCATAGCCTGAGTGGGTGCAGTGTCATCCTTTCAAACGCATATTTCCTCATTACCATTGAATACATTGTCACTAGAGATTTTCATTTGTCTCAATGTGGTGTTTTATGACATTTCTTTAAATCAAAATTCAAGAAACATCTCTCAAATCCATTTTTAACCTGCATGTTTCCTATTTGTCTCTTTTGAGTTTTCCATAGAGAAGGCCAATCCCATGGCTGGGAGCTTTGCCAGCTATGGCCCTTATTCCTTGGGCATTCCTTTTTTCTTTGTTCCTCACCAAGGGTATAGCAGCTCCCAGCTCCATCAGTGATCTTTTCATAGGTCCTATATGACTGCTGGAAGGTGTCGGCATCCTGGCCACATCTGCTTCTATTTCCGCCTCACACAGCTTTCTTCTGTACGATATTAGTAGCTTCAGTTGCCCTGGGCCGAGGCATAGCCCAGTCTATGGGGTGTGCTCACACAGGTTGTGTCCTGAGTAGGTTACACGGCCAGCAGCACCCCCTCTATCATCTTGCTCTGCTGCCGTGTCTGGGCATGTGGGCCGTGGAGGAAAGGGCACTTTTGTTCACACGGATGTGTTTTTTTGATTTGCAGCAGGCAGCCTATGTATCCTTCAGAGCAGGGACACCCTCCGAGTGTGGGATCTGCATGCTCACAGGTGTCATGGGCTCCTGTCAAGTTTGGGCAAAGCCATTAGAACGCAGTGTGCTATGCAGCACAGTTCCTGGTGTGGAGTTGTGGGCTTATCCCAGTTTTGAGCTACATGGATGGCAGTGGCATGTAGACCTGGGCATCTTTTTTTCTCATCATGCCCAATGCCCTTTAGACCAGGAACGGATCTCAAATCCTACAGTCTACTGGAGAGGGAAGAAAGGGAGGACGGATGCTGATGGAATCTTCCAGTTGGAATGGGCTGAAGCTGTACTTGCTAGCACTAGTCGGGAGCTTGTGTCCACCGACAGAAGCCAGTCTCTGCCTGGTTCTCTGGGGAAGTGGTCTCCTGGGAGACATCCTGGGGTTTGTCAGCAGGCTGTTTATGGCCCCGAAAAATCACCGCGTGTGTCCTTGGCTGGTGGCTTACACAACATTTTTCACATAATGAAAGAAATACTTCACAGTTGCAAACTGGCTGGGAAGTTGGCTAACAAGGCGGTGTCACAGAGCAAAGTGCTTGCCTATTGGAACTGTTGGTGACAGAACCAGAGCGAAATGAGGCTGACATAATGGAGTCATTTACTTTGTGTTAGTTCCGAAAGTCTCCAAGAAGTTGCATTAACTCAGAAGACCTATTAGCCACTGGAACCCGCCCAAGACAGAAGCAGTGAAGCCAGCCACGTGCAAGGCGAGATTATTTTGGCTTCCAGAACTTGGTGCTCAGTGCCTGCCGGCATGGGAGCAGACCTGCTCCACAACTTTCTGTACTGGCCACTTGCTGACTCCTTGGTACTTGGTACATCCACATTTATAGCTTGTTAGTCCTGTGACTTCCATGATCCTTTTTACAACACCCCTGTCGGCTCCTGAGGAAACTGAGGCTCAGTGAGATGAAGTGCGGGTCCCATTGGCACTGCAGGTCTGAGTTTACATCTACTGATTCACTCCTACAGAGAGTCCTGTTGAATTTGCTCCCCTGTGAATCAGGATCCCCACCAGGAGCCAGGCCCTGTGCTAGGCACTGGGTATATAGATATTAAGAATACAATGGATCTGAGTTGGTCATACCCACCAATGAGCCTGAGAACTGCGATCACCAGGAAAGGGGTCCACATGCTAAGTGGGAGGTCACTTACTAGACACCTCTCTGCCTTCCTGAGCCCAGTGGCTGAGCAGTAGAGCAGGCCTCAGGCCAACCTGGGCCTAGTACCAAGGAGTCAGCAAGTGGCCTGTATGGAAATTTGTGGGGCAGGCCTGCCCCAGGGCTGGCAGGCACTGAGAACATCAAGCTCGAAGCCAAAATAAGCTCGCCTCACACGTGGCTGGCTTCACTGCTTCTGTCTTGGGCGGGTTCCAGTGGCTAATAGGTCTTCTGAGTTAAAGCAACTTCTTGGAGACTTTTGGAACTAACACAAATGAAATGTCTCCACTCTGCCAGAAGCTGTATTGGGCATGTGCTGTGCACAAGTGTTCAGGGGTAGGCAGGTGTACTTATACACACCACATGTGCACATACACCCTGAAGTGTCCCTCTTCCTGGCTCATGGTTTGCCCCCGTGCAGCACTGCTGCTGATTTAATCTCTGTTCACTCACAGAAGGAGCGATGAGCCCAGATCTCCCTAGCACTGACTGCGGTCCTCTGCCCCCTGTGCACACTGTGCTCCGACCTCCTGAATACCTGTGCTACCTGTGAAGTGTGGGGATACGGCAGCACACATCTTGCGGGGCTGATGGGGTAGGGGTTCTGCATCTGACACAGAGCCTGTTTAGAGTTTGGGAGCTCATCCATGAGCAGTGGTTACTTCCTGCCTTGGATCTGTCTTAGAGCATGCCCCTGTGTTGGCAATTCTGGAGAAAGGGAACCCTAGCTGATGAGGTTTGGTCATGTCTACTCCAAGCATAGGTGACTGGATGTCTGTGTTATTTAGCAAATGTCTGCTGAGTCCCGCTGTCCTCCTGGCCTTGTCCTGCTGGATTTCAGGGCTACTTGAATTCCAAGGAAGACCAGCGTTTGTGTGTACACCCTACCCTGGACATGCCTGCATTTAGGGATTGTTAGGGAGCAGCAGACTCATCTTGAGAAGATGAGCAGGCAGCAATGTAGCAAAGGCAGTGGATGTCTTGGGGTATCACATTTAAACAGGGCATACACAGGCACCGTTGTGTGTGTATAAAAGGCAAAGCCAACATGTACATCATTTACCTCTTTCCCTCCACTGTTTCTAGTTAGTGTTCCATAGCGAAGGAGAAGAATGAAGAAGCGATGCCGCATGATGCAGTGTGGTACTGTAGTGTTGGGAGAGGGTGTTCTTCCTGAAGCACATAGACTCCTCCAGCCATAGCTAGTGCAGAAAAACAGCTCAGTCTGCTCTCAAGAAGGTATATCACAGAACCAAAAATGGACTGACAGTTTAGACACCCAACCTATGCTAGGCCTGCTCTCCCTGCCATCCAGAAAGACAGGCTGAGAAAGTTAAACAGCCATGCACAATAGGCTGTTCTTCAAGAGCCATTACTGGCTGGGTCCCCTCCCCCCGCCACATCCTTCACTGTTGCAGAAACAAATGTGTCTAACGGGGACAGAGGACAGGCCTCATTGGGAAGGTAAAGGGGGCTCGGGTATCTGGGTGACATCCCTCTTCCTGTCAGACTGAGGTGTTAGGGCACTAGAGGCACCCCGTGCTTCCCACTATGATGCCCCAGAAACCTGGCCAGCTGACATTTAATGTAGACCATGTGGTACTAGTCTTTCTTTTCTATGGTTATGAGACATGGCAATGCCTGTGTCCAGGACTGTGGTTCTTAACCTGTGGATAGCTCAATCAGTTATCCTGCATATCAGGTATTTACATTATAATTCAGTAATAACATTACAATTCAGTACAATAACAATAGCAAAATTACAGTTTTGCTGTAATTAGGAAGGCTGAGAACCACTGCTCTAGGAGAGGTGATCAAGTCAGGTTCCTTCTTTATGTCCCTGAGTCCTCACCTCTGAGCAGCGGCTGGGAGGAGGTATTTGACAACTCTTGGCCAGAATGTCAAGTCTCTTCTTGACTGTGTGGAAGCTTCACTGTAGAATGGGGGCATTCCTTCAAAGCTGACAGGTCCCAGGGCTCTCCCCCTTCCAAAGCACATGGCAATGCATGCTGCGCTGGCTCCTAGGCATCAGCCTGCTTTGCTTCTTCGCTGTGCAACAGCGATTATACTAAAGGATATTATTTTATCTCCCATTAGCCATCCCTTGCAAGCCTGTTCCCCATGCAGTGCACAGCTTGCTCTCTGTGACTAAAAGGTAATTGTGTTGTTTGTGTTCGCGCTCAGTGTTTGGGAGGCCTCTGGAGCAGGGAAGCAGGGTTCAAGGCTGATGAATGCTAATGGACAGTCTGATGGGGGAGAGGTTAGTGAACTGTGTCAGCTGTGGGCTCCCGAGGACCAGGGGTGAAGCCTTTGTCTTGCAAACCTTTCTTTGTTCTTGGTCCAGCTCTTTCTGTTCCATGACATCTCAGGGCCACTTGTCAGCTACAGTTCTGCAGCTTTGTGCCTTGATTCCTTCTACCCCTACCTGAGAGAGGCATGCAGGTGGAGTCTGTGCAGAGGGTGCCAGTTGGGGTGGCTGAAAGCCATGAAACTGCTAAGTCCTTGGGATCTGCCTGGACAAAGACAAGTTTTCAAGGGCTCCGAGTGTGGGGAGCTAATGCCTCTGAGAGAACCCGGCCATTAATGCACATTCTAGAAAGTACATAGGTTGTGACTACTCTCCCTATTGAACAATCATGTCTGAACATGCAGGATCTCAGGTCTGCCCCTGAAGGAGCCATGTTTTTCTCCTGGTAGCTAGAAGTAGACCCCGGGCTAGAGGATTAACACAGGCCAGGATAACAGAGGGTTACAGCTGCTGGGATGATGTAGAGTTGACACAGCCAGGGAGCCAGGGACAGCTTGGCGCATCCCCTGCCCTGCGGAGTCTGTGTCAGCATTTTCCATGGGATAAATGAACTACAGTTTGGTTCATCTTTGCAGAGCAATTCCTTTCCTGCCTGCACTGACTGATCTTCTCAAGAGCAAGCACTAATAACTGGGGTCAGAGGCCCTTGACAGAAATGTTTAGTATTTTTAAGGAAATTAAAAATGTAGCCTAGATCAAAAATTGCTTCTCCTCAAGTTTACTGAGTGCACCAGGTTGTGCCTATTCTGGCTTGATTTCATTTCTTAAGAAACCGTCCGTGCATCCTTTTGCAGATTCAGTTCTGCACATTTTTAGCAAGTCTCTCAAATGTGTCCCTGATGTCCACTAAACTAAGGGAGTCCATAATCACAGGGAATCTGAGCTGTTTCTACATGAGGACCTTGAGGAAGGTGGAAGAGCTGACGGTAACAGGGCTTGGGGATTCCTCAATCAGGACTATTGTGTCTTCTCCAAGGCGTGTGCTCTCTTTTTGTCTTGTGTTTCTCTCTGAGGTTTCTCTGTCCCTCTTTCTGTACACCCCCTCTACCTGTGTGTGTGTGAGAGAGAGGAAGAGGGAGAGGGAGAGGGGGGTTATAAACCAGGTTCTGTAATGCCGTGGTAGAGTCAGGTGTGAACTGGTCCCGTGTACCATGTATGTATAGTGTACCGTCCGCATCTGCCTGTCCTGAGAACTTCTCTGCTCTACTCCAGATAGCCTCTCCACTGAGGACTTTGCTGGGCCCTAGAGATGGTGCCTTCTTCTGTGTCCTCCGTGTCTGACACCTCTCTTGTCACTCTTCCCTCTTGCTCTTGCCAGTCATATATGTGTGTCTTCTTTTTTCTTTCCTTAGTTCCAGATGTCGGGCCAAATGGCTAACAAGTGCGGGAGGCACAATAACGCTACCGACTCCCTAGATGCACACACAGTCATCTCAGAGCCTGTGGCTATGCTCTTTCTGTGGCAGGGTGGATTTTGCAAACGAAGGATGCTGAGATGCAGTGGAAACCCTAGATTATACAGGTGTGCCCAAACTGCCCACAGGGGCCCTCATAAGGGGAAGAGAGGACATAGGGTGGATGTGGAGAGACAGGCATGAAGAAGAATGGTGATTGGACCCTCAGCCCAAAAATATGGATGGCTTCTAGAAGCTGCAGAACTAAGAAAGCAAATCTTTACCCAAGAGTGTACAGGAAAAAAACACCATCTTTTTTGGCTCCTTTGCAGACCTTTGGGGCAATAAGATGATATGTATACATGCTTTTAAGTTATTAAGCTGGTAGGTTTTTTTTTTTTTTTTAAATAGCAATGACTAAGAGGCAGAGGGTGTGAGGTGCACCAGGGAGTACCTGGAGATCAGGGAGGGCTCTGTCCTGCTCAAACACCTCTCAGGTGTCTGTGCTGGCCCCTGCTCTCACTCAACTTGGTGCTCTCATCTTCCAAGCATGGATAACTACCCTGCCCTCCCCTCACACCCCTACCTCAGAGCAGCTGACTGATGAGGTTTAGAGAAGAGGTGGCACTTGGTACCACAACAGTGATTTAAAGCTTGAGTTTTTGTCATGCTAATGTGCTAAAGCCACCTGGGCTGAAGTTGATAACCAAAGGCCCACAAGTTCAGACTTCAGAAGCTGCTGCCATGTTCCTTCTGTTTTTGCTGGTCCCGTGTTTGGTCTGGAGTCTCAGTCTCAGCACTTCATCTTAGGACCACAGGAGTGCGCATCTGCAGATGCCCGCTCCAGCATGCCCAGAGAGCGGAGGTGAGGCCTCTGCCCTCATGCCTTCCCTCACATCCAACCACACACCCATCTTCCTGGTGATGGTCTTAATCTTTGCAGGTGGCCCTTGCCATGATATATACCTTTAGCACCTTGTAGACAGGGACATAGAAGCTTCCAGATGCCAAACTGCCCCCCCCCCCCATGGATCAGAGAGTTGCTGCTAACTCTAGCCTGAGCCTGTGGTATAAACTCTGGGGTTTCCAGCTCCCTTGTGTGCTTACAGTGATGGATGCATTCATATGTTTTGGGGTAGCGTGCATAGCAACTGGGTTTTCTGAACCCAATGCTTTCACGCAACTTAAATATCATTGTCTTAAATCATAAGGAAGTGATTTTTCTGCCCCATAATACTTGTGCTAGACACATGGGATCCCCTTATTCTGAGAGGACACATCACTTCAGGTGCCACGGGCAGCACCAGACTTTGGGAGAAGGAAGCAGCATGTCTGTTGTAGTGTTTCCTTATATAGCCAATCAGTCTTTGGCGGTGTTTACTGAGTCCACCGCTCCAGTGCTGTGGACTCAGTGACAAGCGGGAGGTAGGTCTCTGTTCCTTGTGCTATGCACATTCCTGGTGGATACTAGTCCACTCACATACACCTGGAGATAGAAGATGCTTGGAGGATGAAGGAGGAGCGGGGAGTATTGTTCAGAGCCGCTGTATAGCATTTGTTCAGTACCATCTGGATAGCAAGCGCTTGTGTAGGAGTACTGATGGTGTAGGCACTAGGTTCAGAAATGGGGCTTCTAGCCCAGGTCCTGGCTTCCAAGCCTGCACACTTCCTTTACGTCATAGCTCCTGGACCTACTGTCTGCTCTCTGTGACTGGGCACAGAGCCAAATGAAGGCAACTTTGGGGACATTGTTTAGGGCTCACTCCTTTCCTGCTACGTCTTTGTCTCTAGGTAGATGTGACGCATGGATGTCCAGAAGACTAGGAGAGGGTGGATGCCTCCTTTACCTGAGGGCGAGGCAATGCATTCTCCCCAGGACCTCCGGTCACCTCAGTCCCTTCCCTTTCATGCTCCACATTAATGCCCAGTCTCTGTGTGTATAAACACACCTTCTTCACTCACCACAAGGCCACCTAGCTATATCCAACACATAGCCTTGAAGGCTAGGCGCTAGAGAGCAAGTCCCTCCTGGGACTCAGTCCTCGTGAAAATATTTGAAAGCTCAGATCAAGTCCTGGACACGGGGATGCTTGTCCCCACATTGTTTCTAACACGCAAACACCTGAACTGTCTGACAATAGGGCATGATTAGTAAATTGTGGTACATTTGTATAGTTGACTGTTAGACACCTTTCAAGAAATTGTGCTTTTAAAGAATTGGTAACGTTGAGCCATGTGTCCTGAGGTCTGGCCATTAGCAGACCTTCTGTTCCACCGCTGCCTCAATCTCCCCACCCCCCCAACAGCAGGTGTCACTCGCATTCCCACAGAGCAGTGGTTTGTAACCTGTGGGTCATGACCCCTTTGGGGGGGTCACATATCAGGTATTTTCATTATGATTTATAGCAGTAGCAAAATTATGTAGCATGAATAAAAAACCCAGAGACAGATATTGGGGTTCAGACTGAAAACCAGAAAAGCAAAGCAGCCAAGCCACTAGAGAAGTCTTACCTCTGCCAAGGCTGGGCGAGCACAGACAGCCTCTCTCTCCTCTCATTTTATATTCCCTCTAATGCTGGGATTAAAGGTATATGACTCCCTAGTACTGGGATTAAAGGTGTGAGCCAATACCACCCACCCGGATTTGTTTCTACAATGGTCTTGTGTAGCCCAAGGTGGCCTTGAACTCATCTGCCTCTGTCTCCCAAATCCTGGGATTAAAGGTGTGCGCCACCACTCACCTGCAGTGGCTTAGTTTTGCCCTTCTGATATTCAGGCAAACTTTATTTATTAAAACATAAATAAAGGGCTGGAGAGATGGCTCAGCTGTTAAAGGCTGGGCTCACAACCAAAAATAAAACATAAATAAAATGTCACCATAAAATTACAGTTATGAAGTAACAACAAAAATAATTTTTGTGGCTGGGGGTCACCACAGTGTGGGGAATTGTATTAAAGGGCCACAGCGTTAGGAAGGCTGACAGCCATTGCTGCAGAGGCTGATGGAGCTGCACCTTGTTTCCGAGAATCAGGCTCACGGGAGCACCCATGTCAAGACCAGGCCTCAGCCTCACCTTCGAACATAAATGTTCACAGCTTAATGAATGGAATAGGCAATATACAAAATGGCATTTGGAATAAGATACCAGCTTCATAAAAATGAGCTAACATGAATAACGCATTTAATGCACGTGACTGGATGTATGTAAAACTGCAGCCATGGCGGCTAGGTTTCATGGGTAAATGTTTTTTTTTTTTTGGTGTTAGGTGTTTTCTTTTGTGTGCACTACACTGAAGGCTTTATGACTTGACACAGATACAACTTGTATTGTGTTACCAAGTCGTGTTTAATTTTCAAAGCACCCCCATGGTCCTTTACCTACCATCATAGTCTGGTGTGTTTGGTTTGCTGGCTTTGTCTGTGATAGATTTGAACCTGACACTTGCCCATTTCAACTTGGTTTTCACCACCGACCAAGGCACATTCAGTGTTGTCTGGGCTCCAGGGGCACCCATTGGGCAGCTAGTCCTCTGCTTGGGTCCTTTGGATGTGAGGATTGCCGAATTCTCATTGTGGGTGTTGGAGTGAAGCCAGACCTGTGAAGAGAAGCTCGTCGGAGGGAGACTGCTGCTTACCCCGTGCTGGCCATCCTGTGTCTGAGTCTTCACTCACTCATGTCTGCTCAGTGCTGAGCCCTCCTCAGCTATCCATAGCAAGGGTAAGGGTGTCTATAACCAGCTCCATAGGACAGGATCATGTATGGGGTCATTCTTGCCATTGGCATTACTCTGACTTTTACTTTTTTGAGGTAAGGTTTCATAGTGCACCTCAGGCTGGCCTAGAACTCTGGGAGTCTCCTATCTCAGCCTCCCAGTGCTGAAATTACACTGTCGGCTGTCTGTATACAACCTGCATCATCTGGTGAGTGCTCTGCCTCACTTCTCTCTGCTCTTGGTTTCTGCCAGACCAGCCTGCAGGGCGCCTCTGCTTCTCCTCTTCTGTTCAACATTACCCCTAAGTTTAGTGTCCCTGATGCCTGGTGCTGTCCTAGGCTGTCCTCTGGAACTGGCCCTGTTGCCTCGTTTTGTTCCTGAGACCTACTGGATCCCAGTAGTCTCTGTGAAGTAGGTCTCCTGTTGCCCCCCACCTCTGACTGACTCCAGTTTGTCTTGTCTCTGAAACACACCTCATCTGCTTGCTTGCATTTATCTGAAAACAGGAATAACTCCCACGCTGCAGCGTCGAAGGTGACATGCTGTCCACTGGAGAAATCTTTGGAAACTGCCTCCTGAAGCTCAGCATTAGCTCTTGTACTCCCTCCCCCCAGAACAGTCTCTTTCCCCAGGCTATCTCTGTCCTGGGAAGCCTCAAAGACAGTCGCTTCCATGTGTCCTTGATCATGGCAACTTCTACACCATGCTGTTTCCATGACAACTTTCACAGCCCGGGCTGGTCCAAGTTTCTATGGACAAAGGCAGTTGTTGCTGTTGGGATTAATCAGAGCTAAGCTATTTTTAGCTCCCATGAGGAGAATCTGTCTTCGGAGTATCACAGAATAAGCTGCATCTTTGGAGCACAAACATATACTGTGTTTTCCTTCTTTCCAAAGCTGTGGTGAACCTCAGAAGGCCTCTTGTCTACCCACCTTTGCATCCTCTCACCCCCCAGGCCCTAGAGCCCCACACAGCCACTTAGAAGAAGAGGTGTTAGGCCTTTCTCCAGTGACTCGTCATTCCTCCTGAGCTGGCTCAAGCCATTCTCTTCCAGGTTTGGCAGAAGAGGATAGAAGGTGTGTGGTCAGCTAAGGACCCACAGTGAGACTGTGCAGAGACAGGAACTGGTCTAGTATCAAGGCCACTGAAAGGACTGTGTCCATGAATGAAGTTTCTAGGGATTTGGCCAGCCTGTTTTTCCCCCCAGTTTGTTAGATGTTGGGGTCATCATGGTACCCCAGGGTTCTGCTCCTGACCTGTGCCTGGTAGCCAAGGTCAGCTGGGCACAGAAGGGTTTGAATGATATTTAAAATTCCATCTAAGGATGACTGACTATAGATTGATAGTTCTGTCTGCTTTCTCCTTTGTTGTTCTTATGGTCTTGGGGAGCAGGACCTTATCTTGGGGAGCAGAATGCCCTGCCCTAATCAGACCAGTCATTTCTCCTTAGGGCATGCCAAAGCCCCCTCACCCAGAACATCCTCCAGGCTCACCAACCCCTCAGCCTCACCTGACACACACTGTCCACACAGTGTAATGGAGTACCATCTGCCGGCTGCACCTCTGTGAATGTCGGCACTAGCCCTCAACTCTTATAGGAGATGTCAATCATCTCATGCTTCTGACCACATCTTGGTCCAGATTACTCAGGGCCTTGTCCATACCACCTTCCCCTCAAAGCCCAGTTTCAGTTCCTAGCCACTGAACTCAGCCCTCTCTCTCAGCTGGCTCTCTTGTCACAAACATTAGGCTCAGGAGTAGAACAGGGCCACCCGGGGTCACACAGTTCTTTGTCCACAGTAAGGACCTGTCTTAATCTTAGACAATTTCCATGATATCCTCACTGTGCCTGGACTTACAGGAAGGATGGAGAAGATGTCAATGGGTCAGCAATAGGTCCCTAGGTTGAGGAGACCCTGCAGAAAGTGATGGAGACAGGCATTGAGTAACAGTGTCCCTATGGAGTGAAAGAGGATGAAACACATGTGTGCATCCGGCAAGGCCCGTCTATCTGGAGATCCTGTCTCACTCTGTATTCAGCAGCTTCCTTAATCCACAAAGATGGAAACGGTGAGAGAGGAAGGTCTTGTTTGTGTCCCGCAACTGCTCTGAGTTCATGTATGAGCAGCTGTCCTGCTCTGTCTATAAGTCACTGTATTCTAGTCATCATCCACTATCCCCGGCTCTTCTACTCTTTCTGCTCCCTCTTCTATTATGATCCCTGAGCCTCAGGAAGAGGTGGGTGCGGTAGAAATGCCCCATTTAGGATTGAGTGTTCTGCAGTCTCATATTCTCTACCCTTTGGCCAGTTGTGGGTCTGTGCTAATCGCCATTTGCTGCAAATAGAAGCTTCTCTGATGAGGGTTGAGGGATGCAATAATCTGTGGGTATAACCACAAGTCATTAGGAGTCAGTTTTGTAGAGTGGGCTAATAATAGAAAGCATCAGCGAGGGCTGTTGTGACAGCCAATTAGAGAACAAAGATGTTAGATGTGTGTAGGGTGTGTCACGCAGGAAGTGCTTAGTGCTCTTCTGTCCTGACAGCCACCACCATCCTCAGATGATTCCTGAGTTCATCACAGGACCCCAGGTCTAACCCCTGCTGTGCTACTTTTCCTTGTTGCTTCTCATTCTTAAATACAAGTACCCAGACCCCATCACAGCATTTTTCTGTCCTCATGTTCTGTTTGCTGGACTCCTTGTGCCCAGGCTTCCTTTATCTGGCCCCCTTGCTGAGACTTTGTTACCAGCTGCAGGAGAGAGCCACTGTTAGCAGAGTAATCAAGGCCTAATCAATCCTGTGTGATCTCACAATCTCAGGACCTCTTAGTTGCATTCATATCTTGTTCTTCCAGAAGAATCCAGAAATTAGCCTTGGTCCTCTGGTTATAGAACCAGGTTCTGACAGTGATTTTGAGACTTATTTAATGTCTCAATTGAGTTGGGTCACTTACGCTGTGAGCCTAATTCTTCCTTAGTCATAATAAGTGGAAGCACAGCTTCCTAAGATCATTGTGAGGACGAAAGAAGAGACTGGGTGTAAAAGCCACTTATGGAATGACAGGTACACACTAGCACTGCCTGCTGTCAACTCATTCTAAAGATGACATGGGTCAGGACATTAGCCACAGAGAGCTGAAAGGAAAGAGCCAACCATTACAAGGCTGAATGTGTTAATAGTCTTGAGGAAGCTGAGTAGCTCACATCTTGAGCTCAAAGAAATAGTTCACTTTCTTCCTTACTGCCCAGGGGGGGGGGAGAAAGAAAGAAAGAAAGAAAGAAAGAAAGAAAGAAAGAAAGAAAGAAAGAAAGAAAGAAGAAAGAAAGAAAAAGAAAGACAAAGGATGAGAGAGTTTATTACTTACTGAAATTCTTGCTCCAGTAAACTTGGTGGGTAGGTAATTGAAAGACCCAGTCTGGGTGCAGAGTCCCCTTCCAAACTGGAGCTGGTAGATCTGGATGGTAAGGTGCTTGCTTGCCACGAGGCTAGGACAGTTTTGTGCATTTTGGTTGCTGTTATCATTGAATCTAAAAGCATCCCTTGAAGGCACACATGTTGAGGGTTTGGTCTCAGCTGGTGGACTTCAAGAAATGATTGCATCATGGGTACCAACTTTATTAGTGTGTTATGCTTTGATGAGTTCAGCTCAGTGCTATTAAGGCAGAGGAAGTAGGTTATTGGATGCATTTCCTACAGGGGCACATCTTACCTCTGGTCCTTCCTGCCACTTTTTCTGTTTCCCAGCCAGCTCACTGTGGACTGCAACCTGGGAAACCATGACCAAAATAAACTTGGTCCTTTCCGTGGCTTTCCTCAAGGCTCCACTGGGTTTCGGTTGCAGGGGTTCATCAGTGAGCATGCTCTGGGCTTACGGCATTGTTTTGAGCTCTTCCATTCAGTCAAGGTTCTCAGTCAGAACCAAGATGGTCTATGTTTACATCCCACTCATCACTGAAGGCCTGAGGGGCCATCACCAGGCCTTAGTGTCCTGCCTAGAATTGGGCATTCAACTCCAGGCTTAGTGCACACCATCCCCAGGACTGTCCATCCAGTGGTATCAGCAGAAAAGGTGCCAGTGGAGGTCTGTGAACTTGGTAAAGGATGGTGAATATGAAGTTCAGTGGTGGGGGCAGGGGAGGGGGCTGGTCATTGTAGTAGCAGCAATGATACCTGCTCACCCATTAGCTTCCTGTCTCTTCTTTGTCTTTAAGCCTCTTTGAGTTATTTTTTTTTTTTCATCGTTCAGGAAGCTGAAATGACAAGAGAAAATGGGTACCCTCCCCTGGGCTCGCTTATGCACTAGTCACTGGGACATAGTTTATCGTTCTTGCAGTGGAGGCAGAGCTACAAGGGCTGAGTTGACTTCACTGCTTACTAGGGAGCTTGCCTTTTTTTTTGTGCATGTCTTCTCTGTCTTATTCTGTGAGGAGTGAAGACCATCCTTCCAGTTCTTAGGATGATGTTGAACACAGAAAGGTGATATCCCTGGTGGTGGACCTCAGGTGAACACATGGCAGTGAGGATATGGCCCCTCTTGGTCTGGCTGCCTCCCGGGTGTGAAGGGAGCAGGGCATGATAATTCATGTATCTGTGCTCTGTAGGCTGACAGTTTGTGTACCATGATGAGATGGTGCATTAGAACAGACATGAGACATATCTGTAACCTCCTTAGATTCTTTTGACTTGTGTTAATTGTTATATTTCCAGACTTTTGAAAGCCAGTCAGTGGCCTCCTTCAATACTATGCCTGCTTATGTCACAAACACTGGATTAAACTCTTAGTGTGTTGAAGATGTGGCTTCAGCCCCCTGATGGCCCACTTCATGGGAAATCAAGTCTGCTCAGTAGACTTTGATTGCAGCCTTAGCTCCCTAGGTCATGAGACCAGCAGTGCCAATGTGTTAGTGGGTGTTCTGTTGCTGTGAAGAGACACCATGACCATAGCAACTCTTATAAAGGAAAATATTTAGTTGGGGCTGGCTTACAATGTCAAAGGTTTAGTCCATTGTCATCATGGTGGGAAGCATGGTGGTACACAGGCAGACAGTTGTTGGAGAGGTAGCTGAGAATTCTGCACCTGGATCTAGCAGAGAGGCAGCCAGAAGAGAGACACTGAACCTGGTTTGAGCATTTGAAACTCCAATGCCCGTCCCCCCGTGACACATTTCTTCCAACAAGGCCACACCTACTTCAACAAAGTCACATCTTCTAATCCCTGTCAAGTAGTGCCACTCCCTAATGACCAAGCATTTAACTCTGTGAACCTATGGGGGCCATTCCTATTCAAACCCCCACAACCCCCTTGGCAATGTCCGTCGGCAGAGATGAAGTTGACGGTTTCACTGCCAGCAGATTCAGCTTCAGCTTCACATGCAAATCCTAAAATGCCTGAGTGCCGTTCTTCACGGAGGATCAATTTCCACGTGCAATCGTCTCTATTCTAGTTTTCACTGTTACAGTAATATTTGATGACAGAAGTCACTGTTGTCAAATAGAGTCAGCCAGAACCTAGAGGGGAGTTCATAGGGCTCCTCCGCCACCCATACTTTGGCTGCTCTTGTGTTTTTGCTGGACATGGTGCTCTCTGTCATGGTGGAGTAAATTCTTGCTGAGTCTATCTCCCCCTTTCTCGAGTGACCTCATGGACCATTGGGAGGCACGTGGCTGTATGCTGGATGTCGGTTGAAGGCAATGAGTAATTGTAACAGATGGATAATGGATCAATAGCCGTCTCTTCTTTTAAATAGTGGGTTCCTCCATCAGGACATATTTGGTATGTTATACTGCACACCATTTACAAGGCGCAGCTCATTGGTTCCAGTGTATTCACAGAAAGGCTTTAAACCATGATTATGTCAACCTTGAGTTTCACTCCCCCTCCCAAAAGAACCCTGCTAGTGGTCTCTCCCCTCTCTCCCAATCAACTCCCAGCCCCGGGCAGCCGTTGATCTATGTTTAGTCACTAGCTCCTGACAAATGGGCTCAATTGATGCCAGGTGCCTTGTGGCCAGCCTCTTTCCCGAGCGCATTGGCTTTGGGGTGTCTTGTGTTGTGGCACCTGTCAGCTTTCCTATCCTTTTAATTACTGACCATGTTCCACTGTGTGCCTATGGCCTGCTTCACCTACCAGTTTATCAGCTGATGGACAGTGCATTTGTGGACCCCTTTGGTCTGTTGTGGATGACGTTGCTGTGAGTGTTCACACATGGGCCTTGGATAGATGTCTTCATTTCTCCTGGGTATGTAGCTAGGAATGAAATTGTTGTGCTATATGGTAATTTCATGTTTAACTTTTAAAATCTCTTCTTGAGTCAACTTTGGGGATTTATATTCCCCCACTTGAAATCTGTTGATTTCATCTAAGGTTTAAAAGTTCATTGGCAATACAGCCAGTAGTTGATAGAAGCAGATCCAGAGATCCACAGCCAAACACTGGGCTGAGCTACTGGAGCTAAGCTGAAGAGAGGGAGGAGGGAGCATATGAACAAGAAGGAACAAGATCATGATTGGGAAAACCACAGACACAGCTGACCTGAGCTACTGGGAGCTCACAGACTCTGGACTGACAGCTGGGGATCCTGCATGGGACAGAGCTGAATGTGGGTGACAGTTATGTGGCTTGATCTGTTTGTGGTGGTGGTGGTGGGAAGCTGGCAGTAGGACCAGAACTTATCCTGGGTGCATGAACTGGCTTTTTGGAATACATTCCCTATGGTGGGATACCTTGTTCAGCCTTGAGTAGGAGAGGGGCGGGGCTTGATCTTGCCTCAACTTGGTATACCAAATTTTGTTGACTTCCCAATGAGTCCTTACCTCCTCTGAGGAGTGGTTGGAGGGGGGGGTATTGGGGGAAGGGAGGGAGAAGGGGAGGGAGGAGGAACTGGGGCTAGTATATTATTTTTTTTTTAATTTAAAAGAAAGGTTCATTGATAAAAATGTGTTCCTAATATTCCTTGCCTGGTGTTGTAAGGAAAGCAGGTTTAATATCCGAATCTGCACTTTCCTTCTTTTCTTTCCTTGATTGTTCTCACTAGCCATTTGGGTTTTAATGAGTTTGGTATTGCCCTTTTAACACCATGTAATCAGACCTAATTGGCAAGCCCCTTCCTCTTCATATCAGGAAGGGCAAAGAACAGGGCCTCATATGTTGGGTCTGGTCTGAAGCTGTACCCCATGGCCAGGGAGTCTGGGATGGTGGACTTGGAAATGGGGAGAAGCGGGTTCCTAAAGGAAGAGTCACTGGCCATGAGAGAAGCAGGGGTGTGGCATTGAAGTTCCCTGGAAAGCCTAGTTGAGCCACACTGACTTTCTTGGTGTTTTCACACAGGCATGCATGCTGAGAGACCGAGGATCATAGCCATTAACACCCCACAAGCTACTGTGGACAGACCTCAAGTGGAGTCCCAGTTTGTTTAACTCAAGCACCTATTCTTATCTTTACCTTATACCTCCTCCTATGTTATGTTTTGATTATAACGATTGAAAGGATATAACCGATCTTTACTCTGTTTTCAAGAAGGACAAAGTAAAATGTATTAAAATAAGAGGCAATGCACAAGCATGTACGTGCACACCCCCTCTTTTGTCTTACGAGTTTGCCGTATCCTCAGCTTCTTCCCCCTGCTCAAGGTTGTCTAGTGTTGGAACAGAGCCTGGCACCTTGTGAACGCGACGAGGTGCCCCTTCCGCCTGCAGCCTTAGAACATCCTCTGCAAATGGAGGTGCGTGGTTCGTGCTGATGCTCTCCACGTACTATGATTTCCATAACTATAGCCTTGTCTCACCACAAAACACCAGGTGCCTGACTTCTCTTCAAATCTCCTAGAAGCTCTGAGCTTGAACCTACTAAATCATTTCCTCCCTCGTCAAGGTGTACAAATCCTTCTCTTTCTGACTAGGTTCGTTCTTTATTTATTTATTTTTGTTTCTTTTTGCATGTAATTATTCGCAGGGGGATCATGTGCCATCCAGTGCATGTGGAGGGATCGGAGTACAACTTGTGGGAGCTGTTCTGTCTTCCCACCATGGGGCGCAGGGATGGAACTCAGGTTGTCAGGGTTGGCAGCAAGCACCATCTTCCGCTGAGCCATCCGGCCAGCTCTAAACCTCATGTTTCAGATGTGAAAACATCAGTTCTGGATCAAGGCTTTTATCATCTGCCTTTGGAGGTACTGGGGTGCCTTCTTTGCTCTCCTTGTTCCCCAATCTTTATTCTCTCTAAACAGCACTTTTCAGGAAGTAGTGAAGAAGTTGAGCTCCCAGTGTATCCCTGCTGGTCTCAGGGCCAAGGGGACAGTTACTAGGAAAGTCCAAGTGCCTACAGACATCTAGAACACCCATCCACATGGAATTACCAAGCAATCCTTCACACATGTGTGATCATTAGCTTACTTCATGGATGACAAGACTAAAGCCCACAGCAGCGAAGGAATCCTTCTGAGGAGATTCAGTGAAGCTGGAGCAAATATTTGGAAAATGCCACCCAGCTATCTCCTCCTTTTGAAGATTTCCATACTCAGTAGAATCTTAAGAACTCTCAGAATTCTCTCACTTAAGAAAATGATTTCAACTTCTAATTAAGCAATTATATACCAAAGTTAAATCTAACCATTCTAGTTTGCTGTAGTTTATCTGTGGCCTGTGCGCATCTTCTTGTCCATCTCTGAAGCCATCTGTTAGTGTTCGTAAATACAAAGAGAAGGGTAAACATCAGTGTTCCTTCCTAAAAATCCTGTTCTTAGTGTCACCAAATGTAATTCAAAGCTCACCCCACATGTTCCCTGCCTTCCTTGCCTGTCCTGAGATTGTGTTAGGGCCAAGCACCGCGTGATGCCTGGTCCTGGCCTGGAAAGGGGCTGATGCTGAAGCAGCTTGCTGTAAGGCTCTGCCCACCAGTCCCACAGCTGGTAACGCTGTCAACTCTCATCTTTACTGATTTTGGTTTTATTTATTTTGTCTAGGTGTTGAGGGGGCGGGGATCCAGAAATCTCCAGCCATGATGTGAGGCTGTGTGTGAGTCCCTTTAATGGCAAGCATTTTTTGCTTCCTATATTCTGTTCTCTCATCCCCGCATATTCAAGATTATGGAGTCTTGCTGTAAATCATGCTTTCTACTGTTGATGCTCTTGATCTCAGAGTCCACTTTATGTTATTGATGTAACCGTTCCAGTGTAGGTATATAGTCATTTCCAAGGATAGCGCTCATCAGTTTTTTTAGACCTCTCTAAGGTTTTTCTCCCTCTCATTTCTCTCTCTGTTTTGGGAGACAGAGTTTTACTTTGCTGGCCTTGAGCTTGCTATCCTCCTATCTCAGCCTCCTGAGTGCCAGGGATCACAAGTGTGAGTCACCATGTTAATATACTTAAACTCTTCATGTTTAAATTGAACCCTTAAAATTTCAATGGCATATAGTTGAATTTTGCATTTCTATCTGTTACAGCAGGATCTGCCTTTTAATGAGAGTATTGAGTTTATTAATATTTAAAATATTTATCTAAATCTGATACATTTTTTCTATATACATCTATTTACATACTTGCATGTATACATGCACATGATATGTATATGGTCTTATGTCAGTGCGTGAGTACTCCGTGCATTTGTGGAGGTCAGGGGACAAACTCAGATGTTGACTCTCACCTTGCAGATTGAGAGTACTTACTGCTGCCTTGCCAGGCTGGCTATTCTTCTCCCCATTGTCACTCTGGAGTAGAGAGACACTCTCCCCATAGCCTGTACTGGCTGTATTGGATACCCAGACTGCAAACTTGGTGTGTGTGTGTCTCTGTGTGTGTGTGTCTGTGTGTGGTGACGTCCACAGCCTTTGACCTTTCTTGAAATCTTCTTTACCTTGACCCAGCCACCCTGCAAGAGGAGTGAAGAGCTAGTTTAGATCAGTCCACAGCCCTGCTCTGAGGCAGCCCAGGACTCTCAGCCATGTTCTATGCAGTAGGAGAACACAAGGGTGCTCATCCCAGAGTTCCTATGGAAGGGGGTGGAGAGGCTCATCTACCCAGGACCTGCACATCTCCATGGCCATGACTTCTTGGAGAAGACTCTGAGTAACCATGGAGCTGCCACTGGCCTGGCTGGGCTATGGTCTTGTCCTGGGACCCCACCAGCATCTGTAGTCCTCCAGCTGGGTCCTCTTCCTCTTTATAGGGGGAGCAGGTACGCTCTAGCTGGGTGTATGATTCATTCTCTTTTTAATTTTTAAATCTCTCCCCATATCATTATGGTGTTTCATTTCCTTCCATCTGGCACTCTGAGACTTTCACAGTATGAAATTGAAAATGAAGATGATGAAGATGATAATATTGGTTGGAAGAGAACATAGGGGGAAAAAAAACCCTTTGCAATTAAAATAAACTTTGGTTTCTTCCCTGTTTCTCTGTCCAGTAATTTGTGTTGGTATCCATAGTGATGGCAGAGGGGATGTGTTAGGAGCAGATGCAACTGTAACCAGGTTTCCCATACCTGGATGCTGATTCTGGGAGACCCCAATGGGGGCACTTGGGTGTGGGAGGTGCATCAAAGAAGTATACGCCAACTAACTGATTCAGCAGAGACTCCTAAGCATGTGATTAGCAGGGCTAGTCAGGTCATGGAGAGATCTGGCTTTCCTCTGGGACAAAAAAAGCTGTCACTTAAAATGTATAGGAGATTTCAGGTCCAACATACTGGCCCACAGCTCCCCTTCTCTTGAAACGTCAGAAGAGGCTAGTCCTGCAAGTCAGCCCCATGCAGGAGGCACAGGCTATTCTGTGTCCCATGCCATGTACTCTCCAACTCCACCTACCCAAAAGGAAGTTGGGTCAGGTGGTTAGGTCTGGAACCCTTGGACCCACCCCTTAGCAGGTCTGGCCTCCTGGGCTAAGGGAGCAGTTTGGTTGCTCTCTTGAACTTGGATATTTTCTTTCAGCTCTAGGATTTAGGAGTTTAAAGCCCTTGGCTAACACAGGGTATTCAGTTGCTTGTAGATCTAGTCAGGTTGTTCTGACCAATGCCACTGTGTGAGCCAGTATGTGCCCACCAGAACTGTGGGGACCCAGGGGATGAGGTAACAGGACGGAGGGCTGCAAGATACACACCAGCCAGAGAGCATCCCACATCCTCTTCACACCAGCTGCTCCAGTGTGGAGCTGGGTAGGCAGAGCAGAACCTACCCTGGGAACAGGGCATTGGGCAAAGGGAGACTCAGAGTTGGGCAGTCCCTGCCCTTTACCCTGGAACCTGCCAGAACCCTCCTTCTGGGCTCTATGATCTTTCCTGGCTCCTTTCCCAAGTCCAGCACCTACCCTATGCATCCCTGACTAGGCTCTCCTGCCTCTCCTCCCAGCTAAGGAGAAACCCCTTCTGGGGTCCCCCATGGACTCAGCTTTGGCTTCTATCCATTCTCGAGGTCAGTGATGTGTTATAAAATATAGTTAGAGGATCCAGGAATCTCCTGGGGGGCCTGTGTCCCTGTTTGTCGGTTGGTGTCTACCAGCCTCCATGTCTGCTTCTGTCTCTCCCTTGTCTGCATGCCAAACAGTATTTTATTTTTCTCTTGTGTCCCAGCCCCTCTTAGAGATACTGAAGGACAGGATCATTCCCGAGAGGTAGCAATGGCAGGGGCACAGGAACCTGCAATACCTTATTCAGCCATCACCTTCTGCCTTCAGAGGATGGCTTGGGGCAATTCTCTACAGTGAGGGCCTTTCACTTACAAGCCTGCTGTTTTAAACCCCCCTGGTGCAGCCCAATTTCCCTCTGGGTTTCCTTGTAGGGAGCACTGGGTTGACAGGAAGACTGGAGGTGCTCCATGGCTCAGCTCCCCAAAGATTAGGTCAGAGTAGGGAGGGGGAAACTACTGTTTTTCCTTTTTATCTTTTTCCTTTTGTCTCAAGTTAGGAAACCACTGCTTGTTCCTAACTGTCAGCTTCAGATCACTGAGGACTTGGCTATTCCTATCTTAACAGCATGGCCTTTTCAATATTAAGCTGGATCACTAGAGGATTTTTCTCGCTGAATCGATCTCTCACAAGCTTGACTTTTCTGTTTTCAAACCCCAAAGGTGCAAACCAGCCCCGGAAGTGGACCCTTCTTCCTCTATGCATCCCTATCACGTTTTTCACCTTGTCTCTCCGGGTCCCATCTGGCACCGGAGCGTGAGGGCCTTAGTGGCAGCTACACAGCGATGGCCTCGCCAAGTGCTAGTTGGAGGAAGCGTCATCGCCCGTGCTTAACTCGATTAGGAACTGCAGTGGTGGCAATAATAATACGTGACATTTCTGTGAGCGTTTCCACTTCACACTGTGCAGACCCTGTGTTTCCATCTGCGGCCCTGCCTGTCCGCCGGGAGCTATTCCAGAACAATGTTGTTTTAATCCCTTTCCCCTCCCAGCACTTTCTCCCAACTTCCTGTGTGCACGGTGCTGGGATTTGCTTGCTCAGGGTGATGCTCATGCTTCCTTTGTCTGCCCCAACCTTTCTCTTCCAGCCCATCCCTTTAGGCTCAGCCCTGGTCTCGCTTTTCATCTTGCTATGGCCTGCTGTCCTGGCAGCTCCTGTCCAGCCACCCTGGAAAGGCATTGTCTTTCTTCTTGTGGCTGCCATCCCCTAATCTCTGCAGACCTTGCACACATTCCTTTTAGAAGATGAGGAAAAGTAAGTTTTAAATCACACTTAATCCCACCACAGGGACAATGCTGTCGTTCTCCAGATTCACGTCTCATCAATATCTGTGTCTAAAGCATTGGTTTATGTGAAGTGGTTTGAATTTGCTCTTTTGACAGCTACGGTTCCCCAGCATCTGACAAGAGTTTTCTTGTCCTTCTTCAGAAGCATGACTCCTTATGGCTTCCCAGTATCTGGTATATGGAGAGATCTGGGCAAGCAGGCCCTTGTTGGGGTGTGGCGGGGCATGATCTGGCCTTCCCCCACCTTCCCACCACCCTTTGCTGACTCGCCTTATTGAGGTGCGCCCTCATTCCAAGTCTGCCTCATGTTCATGCCTGAATCTACCCTCTACCAGTGACCCAAGGATCCCTTCTTCACCTGAGAAAGTCTAAGCTGAGCAGTAGTTCATGACTCATATACAGCTCTGCCTTCTCATTTGCCCTAACCCTGAGGTGTACCTCAGTCCCACCTCTGGAGATGCATGTCTGCCCTAACCCTGCAGGTGTGCTCCAGTCCCAACTCTGCAGATGCATGTCTGTCCTAACCCTGCAGGTGTTGTAGGGCTTTGTTTCCTTAGCTTTCTGCTTTTAGTCTAGTACTTCTGTTGAGTTGACTCTGACTGGGGGTATAAATGTCCTAACTCAGGCAGAGATTTGGAAGACACTTGGGATTATTCATTGCAGTTCTCCTTTGGGGTGGGGGCTGAAGAGCCTGTGGGCCTTTGTGTTCTGCTCTGGTAGACTCGGTCTCAATAGGGCAGTTGACAGGGATCCCAGGAAGCCTCTGGCTGAGAGCCCCAGTGTCTAGCTTTCTCACCAGGTTCCATTCCTGAGCACCTGTAGCTTTTCCTGCATTGTGCTCTTCTCCCCCATCACAGAGCCTGGAGCAAGAAAAGTCCCGGCCAGGTCCCGGCACTGCATTGCCTAAGCTGTCATTTTAGATAACTGATATCCCATCAGTGTGCCTCAGTTTCCACTATGTACAAGAGCATCAGCTCTTTACTGGGAATGTGGGGTAGTTGATTTTAAGGTGTGTTACCTTTGCTTACCCAGCAATGGCATGTGACAATGGCTGAAGTAATCCTCTGTCACCACTAAATGCTTGACAGAGTGACAGAGCAAGTTAGATGAGCTTGAAACATACGCAAATGCTGAAGAGAGTAGTCTTGGAACAGGGGCCAACCCAAGAGGCTCTTTGTACGAAAATGCACACCACACCCGTGTCCCAGTGGCAGGTGCTGGAAGGCTGCTGTGCTGGCTCAGGGTCCACTTTTGTCTCTAATCATCCACAGAATGTGATGTCCTCTTTTGTTGTTGGGAGCTAAAGCAATAAGGAACCACCCGTGCTTTCAGAAAGACTAGCCCCATTCCCTGTGAGGCACACTAGAGCACTAGGCCTTCCCTGTGTAGAGACCGCCCAAGGCATGTGGCTTTCCCGTTCTCCATCCCTCTCAACATCTGTACTCCCAGGATTCTCCTCCCAGCTTCTGGGATGGAAAGCTCTAGGCATCTAGGTGAGGACCTCAGGTGTCCTCTGTTGCTGCCATGCTCTCTTCTCTGACCCCACAAGGCTCACGGAGGTGAGTTATAGAGTTTTCTTCAGGGTTACCTTCTTTTTGCTTACCATTCTCCTCTGATTTGATCCTTACGCTTACATGAGGAAAGTGAACCTCAGAGCCATCCCTGGTGGCACCTTAGTGGCACAGTGTACTCAGGTCACAGCATCGATTCTTCTGCCACCGTGTTGTCCCTGCAGAGTTGCAGCCCTGACTAGGTGAATGCTGACCCTTAAAAGCTTAAGGCCCATGGAGTTGCCCCAGAGGGTCTGCTCCCAATAACAGAGGGGCCTCTTCTCTGGTTTTCAGGCCAGGCCTGGCCATTTTCCCTGCCTTGGATTTACTCAACTGGTGGAAGACAGCTCTCCATGGGTGGAAGAATTAAAGACAATTGCTGAGCATGTTAGAAGTGATGACTCAGACAGGGGCTGATTGTTGAGTACTGCTCCGAGCACTGGAGGCCAGTCGGCAGCATAAACTCTGAGAGGCCCAAGGGTGGCATCAGGGGGTCTAGGTTTGCCGTTGTCTGTGAAAATTGGCACGAGTTGGCATGAACTGTTTCTCATGATTGCCACCATTGTTAATTGGTAGACAGACGCCCCTGTAGGCCACTTGCTCACCTGTACATTCTCCTGTCATCTTGCAACTCTTTGCTCCCCCCTTCTCCCTTCTCCTCCCCTCTTCTTTCCCTCATTCCTTCTCTCTCTCCTCTTCTCTCCTCTCCCTCTCCACACTGAACTTGAAGGCAAGGGATTCAGTCACATTTGCTTAAAATAGTGGCTGTCAGTATATGCACATGTTACTGAATGAATCACTGGAGGCAATGGCACAGCTTAATCCGTTTTGGTGTTTGGATGGTTTTCAGACGTGATTTCTGCTCAGCATAATTCTCTTGTGGGTTTCTAGTACTATCATATAAGGTTGAAGGAATGTGGGTGGAATGCCATTACAATCAAATCAGGCACATTTACAAGAGCAGTAATGTCACCTCTTACCAGTGACCAGGCAGAAGCAGATGTCCTCTCTATTCCACCCCTCATCTTTCTTCACGCACAGCGTCCCTGTCTGCTGTCACTGTCCCCAAAGGATGAAGAAGTCCGAGTTCAGGTGGGCTATGCAGTTCATCTGGGCTCACGTGCCAGAGCAAGCTGGAACTGGATTCATTTTCAGTCCTAAACCAATTGTGAACACCAGTTTGCTCTCAGGGGTATATAACCTGATCCCTAAGGCCCCATGCAGGAAGAACAGAAGGCAAAGCCAGGGAGCAGTAGCGAAGAAACTGACCAGCAAGCAGAGAGGCCAGACTGCATGTGGGCTCCAATCCTAGGGAGGAAAGACTTAAACTATTACCGTAGGCCACCTGGGATAAGCCATGAAGAAATATCACACCAGCACTGGAGATGAATGCTGGAGGTGAATGGGGCATCTTATTCATGGGTATAGGTCTGGCCCCATTGTTACTATGCTAGCTGGCAGGGTTTTCCTCTGACCCGGAATCTAAGGCATGGACCTAGTCCCTCTGCTTTGTTCAGGCCTTGTGATGTACAGAGTCATGGAAAACCGACAGTCATCTCTGCAGAAAGACAAACTCGCTCAGCAGGGTGGTTCTCCAGACAGCTACCACATGGTCTCCTTATTCATCGTTCTTTGTATTTGTGTTCTCACTGGGCTGTAATTATTTTTATATTTTGATTTTTTGAGACAGGGGTTTCTCTGGTGCTTTGGAGCCTGTCCTGGAACTAGCTCTTGTAGAACAGGCTGGCCTTGAACTCACAGAGATCTGCCTGCCTCTGCCTCCCGAGTGCTGGGATTAAAGGTGTGCACCACCACTGCCCAGCTAGGCTGTAATTCTTAAAAAATTGAATGGGATCTTGTTTATAAACTTTTCTGAGTCAGAACAAATGGGCCAGGTTGGCACAGGGCTTGGTATAACCCAGAGCACTGCTTCCTAGAGGGTCTTGTATGCCCAAGGAATTGCCTAAGAGCAGGACAGACTCAGCCTGGTCAGGAAGCACCTTCCTCAGACACCAGCACAGAGCCAGAGCCTAGTGACAAGCATGGATGGGCAGACAAGGGACTGGAGGGTCTTGACAAGAGAAAGATGGCTCCTGGGTAAGAAATGGGAGATGCTTCTGGAAGGTGTAGCTTTGTACTAGGTCCAGAGAAATGAGTCCTTATATACTTTCAGTATATAAAGGGTGCAGGAGGCTCCAAGAAGAAACACCTCATAGTTTTTCACTCACATAAGCCATAGTAACGAATAGGTTCTTCCTAAATGTCAGTGAGGTAAAGCAGAAGTTGACATCATTTCACATTACACATCACCTTGATCCAGGCTTGAGAACCTTTTTGACAGCCCTTTCCAGCCCAAGAGTCAGGCTGGCTAGCCTCACCTCGTCCATGTGACATGGCAGAGAGAAACAACTCAAACACAATGGTCAGTGCCATCCAACATAGCATATGTCCTTGTGCTTGGCCAAAGCCATGCGACTGAACATCCTGTCCCATGGTGGCTATGCTAAATGAGGTGTGATGGTGTGAAAATTTCTCTGTGTCAGGGTCCTGTGACTCTTGGGCCACCCCCAGGGGTTTTCAAAGCTGCATTCTCCATGGGCAAGCCTTCTAAGGACTGAACTTCAGACTTGAAAAATCCTGTGGGCCTCGCCATGTCTCTGCACTCTCTGGCCTTTCCCCTCAGTTTGAATTGTGTTGTTACTCCTCACTGCTGCCCCAGTGCTTGACACGTTCTCTGAGCGGAAGGAAAAAGCCTTCTGTGGAAATCATCCTGAGTAGCATTTTCTAGTGTGGAGCATGATGAAACAACTCTGGGCGATTTTTACTCTTTCTTTTCACCATGGTTCCTCTGACAGGCCTTCGTCAGCGGCCAGAATGCAATTTATCAGAGTCCTATATTTTCAGGGTGAAATGGGTTTAATCCCTCACCATGGAAGCCATGTTTTCTTCCCTCTCCTGCAGCACAGAACTTGTAGTGCTGAATGACACTGTGATAAGACAGGATAGTCAGAGTCTCACTTTTACCGTGACTGGCTGACAGATGACAGGGTGTTGGTGCAAGTTTCTTCTGTCGCGCCCAGTCCCGCAGCTGTTCAGCCCCAAAGAAACACGCAGAGGTCTACATTAATTATAAACTGGTTGGCCTATTTGCTCAGGCATCTTATAACTCTTATAACTTATATTAGCCCACAATTCTTGTCTGTGTTTGCCACGTGGCTTGGTACCTTCCATCATAATGAGGCATTCTCATCTTCCTCTGTGTCTGGATGACAACTGCAGACTGAGCCTTTTCTCTTTCCAGAATCCTCCTGTTCTCATTGCCTCGCCTCTACGTCCTGCCTGGTCGTCCCACCCATGCTTCCTGCCTGGCTACTGGTCAATCACCATTTTATTAAATAAGTATAAAAAAGCAAATCTTTACAGGGTAAAAATCATTGTCCCACAGCAAAAGGGGGCCAAGTTCTTTTCTTCACTTGGATCTGCCTGGACTGTATGGATACATGATCTGGCCTGCATCAGGCTGGAGTCCTTGTGCAGCATGAAGAGACAGCACACTTTGGAGACCAAGAGACCCAGAGCTCAGGCCTGAGCTTTGACAACTTTGGGGTGTGCATTTGTTTGACTCGTTCAAAGAGGGGTCCTGGATAGGTGGTCTGCATGACTTCATGTGTCTGTAATATCATGTACCCAGTAGGCAATTGTCCATGTGTACAGGCCTTGTGGAAGGGGCACCTGTCTATCCGAGGGTACATGTTACTTGTGAGCCCACTGGTCAAAATCTGCGTGAGCAAGGACACTCTTCCCTCTTTTTCCTGTAGAATTAGGGTGTCAGTGCTACCTCCTAAGGTAGTTACAGGGATCAGAGGCAAATTCAAGACTGGTAAAGTTGGCACCCGATGAACAGAAGTACTTTCTTATTAATGTTCTCATTCGTTATATTGGAAAACAGCCCAGCAAGATTGGATAAGTTCCCAACCTCATAGCCTCTGGTTATAGAGAAGTAATTGGAATGATCTGGAAGCACCTTCTGATGCCTGTCTGGCAGCCTGGCAGGTAACAGGGGAAGAGTCGGGTCTTTCAGTGCTTTGTATCTGAAGGATCGAGATTACCTTTGCATATTAATCTGCCACTGGCACCTTTTTTGTCTTTCTCAAAGTCTTGGCTAGAGAAACGGGAGTGCAAGCAGCACAGCTAACTCCCTTGAAGGCCACTCTCCATGTGCTGCAGTGAACGCAAGGCAGAGTTCATTTCAAGCCTTTGATCTAGTCATTAGCTCCCCTGTCTTCTCAAGTAATCCTGAGCCAGCCCTCTATCCTATCTACACCTCAGTCCGCAGAGTTGTCTCGTATGCATTTGCTCACAGTCTATGCCAACTACAGCTTGTCTGCAGGCCACTGCACAGGCCTGCCCCTTCTCTGCAGTCAGAATTGGAAGGCACAGGCATGTGCAAAGCTCAAGCAACATGGCTCTTCCCAGCTATCATCTATCCCTCTGAGGTATCTGAGAGATCCCAGAAATGAGAGCTGTGAGGGTTGGGCAACACCTGCTATGAGCCATTCATGATTGCAAGAACCTTCTGGTTCCCTGTGCACGCTAGAGAGGTTCAGGGGAGTGACTGGTTTATCCTCAGTGGCAGACTTTCACATGGTCATGGTAGCTTTGCGTGATGTTCAGTGTGCTGCACAACTAGAGGAACCCGGAGCCAGAGGGATGGCCACCTGTTCTTACAGATGAGTAGGCCATGGCTTACGCTCCAGAGGAGATGGAAGAGTTGAAAGCAGAATGGGCCAGGTAGGAAGGTAGGCAGGACAGATTCTGGAGGCTTTGTCTTCCTCTGCCTGCTCAGCCATGGCCTCCCTTGAACACCCTGGGGAACTGCACAGTCTTGATTGACAGCAGTTTCCAGCAGTATCCTCACAACCCTCCATGATGGGTGCACATAGCAAGGTCCCTAGAAGTGCAGGGCCTGTTTAGAAGCACAGCTTCAGATGAGGCACACTGTAATTGTTGTAAAGATAGTGGAACCCTGAGAGTCAGGAAGAAAAGACCCTGGCTGCCTGAGGCCCAGGAGAGAGTCATCTTTGCCAGCCCAAAATCAGAGACCAGCACTATGCCTGAGAATGGCTGTACCCTACTGCTACTAAACAACCCCTTTTAAATAGAAGATTAGGCTTTATGTTACATTGTGATGTGTTGACCTCTATGGGTTACCTCCTCTGTGTGCTACAGTGCAAAACTTACAGTTGTCATTGTTTGATGTGTGACAGACATAGTCCCTACTGGGTGACCCTACAAAGGACAGAACAAGAAAATAGCGTTCTCTGAAGCTTAGAGGATTGTTACTAGTTAACATAGTTTTAAGAGAATCTCTCTCTCTCTCTCTCTCTCTCTCTCTCTCTCTCTGTGTGTGTGTGTGTGTGTGTGTGCGCACGCACATATACAGACATTCTATAAAGAAAAGTGAAATCACAAAGTTTGCAGGCAAATGGATAGATAGTACTAGAAAAGATTATGTTGAGTGACGTTTCCCGGACTCAGAAAGACAAGCAATGGTGTTCCCTCTCGTCTGTGGTTCCTAGCTCCACATCCTCAGATATGACTGTACAACATGGAGCAACCACAGAGGCCAGGAAAATGTGTGGGGACTGTGATAGGGGAGGATCTTGGATACAGGTGATACGAAGTGGGAAATGGAATAATGAGGAGTGGGCTTCTAATACTGTTCCAAGGCCTCAGTGTGGACTCCTGCCTGCTGTTGCCCCCTGCTGCAGAGCACCGTCCGGCTCAGGACTCCATCCAGCCTGTGCTGGGACAACTGTCTGCTAGGTCTAACTCTTCCTCTCCAGCCTGCCCCTCGTGGCAGCTTGGCTTTCATTGCAGGAAGCTTTCGTCTGTCTGCCATGTTCCTGCATAGCTACATGGTCCTCGGGAGCCCTAGTTTCCTCCACAGTAAAGAGGGGGTGTGGCAGGGCCTGCCACCCTGGGGCTCAGTGAGCTGAGTAAGGGAGGTGACTATATAGTATCCTGCCTGATGGACTGGTCCAAGCTCTGGGATAAATGGTGAATGTGCCAATCCGTAGAAAGCGCCTGTGCATCTCTGCAGTGATGGAGTCTCCTTTCAGTGTGCCCTTTCAGTCTAATTTTTCCCTTGCACCATGCTTCCCAAAATGAATTTTTTTGACTTTCTGGAAGTGTATTCAAAATTATATTTTCTAAATCTGTATCGCCTTGCTACATATCTCTATCCTATAAATATATTTGGTATTTGTGCTATTTGTTGATGGTGATGAGGATGCTATCTTGTACACATGCTAATTAGGCAGTTTCCAATTTGTGGATCCCTCTGAGAATCTCAAGGCTTGGGGTATTTTGGTTGAAAATGGGCCTCGGCAAGACATCCAGATTTGCCCAGGCCCTTTGGGGTATGTGTCCTCTTCTCTCAGCTCCATCACCCCCCATCCCCAACCCAGGCCAGCAAATCACGTATGTGACCCGAGTCCTGCTGAGGGGAAATTAGTAGTTGCTATGTAAAAAAAAAGGCCGGCAAAGCGGAGGCCTGAGCTTAGGGCTCCCATGATGAGACTTTCATGAAGACTGCAAGGGAGGAGGCTGAGGCTTGTGCCAGGCATGGGGAGGAGGGAGGTGGGTAGGGGTCAGGCCCACAAAGGTGAGATACAGCAGGGGCACACAGCTGGTGCCTGAGGTGAAGGAGAACCATCAGGCCAATGTGAACCATGGCTCCCAGCTGACTGTGGAGGGCAGGGGCAGGGGCAGGCGAAAGTGAATTGTTCTGGAAAGAAGCAGACTTGGGATGGTGTTGAAATTCTTTGGGAGGAGTGCCAGTGAGGCCCTGTGCATATCTAGGCTCAATGCTAGGGACCAAGTGAACCTTGACCAGGTCCCTGCGATGCTATCAGGGCACAGCCAAGTGTCACGGGGAGGCTTTGCCATGCTGAGCACAGGAAAATGCCCACCTCTTCAGAGTTCTAATGATTCCCTGTGTACTACAGCTCCTGAGGCCACATACAATTTAGACCTCAGTTCCTCTTCTATTGAGTATAATCCATGGCGGTGTGTAGTGATATTTTATTTGCATTTTAACAAATAAAGCCTGCCTGAAGATCAGAGTATAGAGCTAAGGCACTAGAAGCCAGGGAGTGGTGGCACACACCTTTAGTCCCAGGATTTTGGAGACAGAGGGATCTGTTATTTCAAGGCCACCCTGGGCTCCACAAGACTCAATCTGTCTAAAAGAGAAACAGAGCTCACACAAACGTGATTTGAGCACTTGGGATAGCTTGGAGGAGCTGATTTTGTCCTTCTACCATGTGGTCCTAAAGATTGAACTCAGATGGTCAGGTTCTGTGTCAAGTGCCCTTGCTGAGCCATCCCACCAGCCTGCTTCTTTGACTTCTCATTAACATAAGGAGGAAAGCACAGTTTTTTAAAGCCAGAGCTCCAAACCTTCCATGGGACATGCTCGCCTTCGTCCTTCAACACCATCTTAGGGAATAATCTAGCAGATGCTCTCTAGGTTTTTCCTCTCTCAGTCTCCTTGGGTTTAGTACAAGAGGATAGTGTGTCGTGTTTGTCCTGGTCCTATCTGGTGTGGGCTAAACCCATTCCAGCTACTCCCTCCTCTGCATCAGCACAAGGCTCAAGATAAGGTTGCCTTCTCATCATGGAAACTGATCTAGTTAGTCCTAGCTTTAAATCTCACAGTCTCTAGCCAGTATCTGGGTGTCACTGGAATGGAGGAGGATGTAAGAATTTACTTGGATCACGCCATATATGTGGTGTTCCTCCATTTTCCCTTGGGAGGTATTTCTCCCCCTGCCCCAAACTCTATCCAGGCTCAGGGAAAAGGCTAGGCAGCTCTCGGGGCCCCTTAGTCATATAAGGCAGAGAGCCTTCCAAACAGCTGGTTTCCTATAGTCAGTCAGAAGCAGGAGGGACATCTCTGCTGAGCGGCACAGGCTCTGGCCTGGCCTCACTTAGGCAAAATTTCTCTGCAGGAAACTGGTACAGACCAGTGACCTGTCCAAAGGCTTGGTGAATTTCAAGTAGACCCAGGCATTCTCCGACTTCCCTGCCAAGAGTCCTGCTGACATTTTAATCTCCATACGGACATCTGTGGAATTCCCAAGCAGGCTGGAGAGAGCCACAAAGCTCTGTTTAGAAACAAGAGACCTGGGGAATGCAGGGTTTTTTTTTTTCTGGTGATGGTGGAGGAAACGTCCATCATGCCAGGGACCCCCAACAGTTGTGACTGGGTGGCCAGCTGCTCCTTGAGCCATCTTTTTCCAGGACCTGCTCCATGCTGGGTTCTGGTAGCACCAAGTTGAATGAAACAGTTTTGCCTGAGAAAAGGGTGGACACAGTGGGAAGCGACAGCCGACATGAACTTCAGTAGGACAACTGCAGGACAGTGAGGGGCAGTAATACACAGGCCCATTAGTATTTGTGTGGCATTTTATACCATACAACACAGCTTTTGGCTAGCCCATTTGATCATCAGCATAAGTTCCTGTAATAGCCATAATTTCTTATGAAAGCTCTGTTGACATCCCGTCCCATCCATCTACCTGAAGTGTACCACATTCCCATGCATCCAGAGGGCTGTGCTGCCGTTGCCACAATCCACTTCAAAACATTTTCATTACCCTAGAAGAATAACAGCTATAATGTTTTTGAGCACCAGCTAGATCAAGTGAGCCAAGTGAATGCTCCCAGATCCTGCAGTGTAGGAAGTCCAAGGAATGAAGACAATTGTGTGGCTATTTCTGGCGACCCAGCTTCTATGTGGAATGAGCTGGAGTCCAGCCTATGTGATCCCGGGTCTCCCACTTCCCCTCCATATCCGTGAGAAACAACGCTGCATCTGTGGTGTTGCTTCACACACTTGAACTCCTGTCTCCTCGTGTCCCTTCCTCTCTCTACTGCACCACAGACTGGGGTGTTGCAACCATGTCCTGTTGCTCTACCTTTGTTTGCTTGGTACCCTCTTGTGCTGCAAGCCGTGGCCTCGCCCCAATGGGAAAGCTGCTTCCTTGGTACTCATGTGTGGGAATGTGAGCTAGTGGCTTGTGCTTCTCTCGCCAGAGATGTTCCTACCTCCTTGTCCTCATACTTCCCAGGGGGTTTTGTGGGAGCAGCACCAGATGCTGGCCGTGGGAGACAAAGAGTATGTTTTCCTTGAATACAGAAAAGGTGTGTGCAAACCTTAGATAAGTGCTGACCAGTGTCTAAGGGGGTATTACAGACCTCTGTGCTGGCGACTTCCACATCATAGAATGGAGTCAGCCCTGAATAGCGAGTAAACAGAAGTGAGTCCCTATAACGACCAGGACCTTGTACATGCTAGGCTAATGCTGTGTCGATGAGATTTACACATTTGTTTAGTGTTTATATGCTATATATGTGGGTCCAGGTGCATATCCCACACACCTGTGGAAGTGAGGACCACCTTTGGAAGTCAGTTTTTCCTTCCTCCATGGGACCCAGAACTCAAACTCAGGTCATCATATTCATGTAGCAAATGCTTGAAAAATTGTTTTTAGTCCTCTGACCTGGTCAACCATCATGGCCCCCACAGTTTTTTTTTTTTTAAAGATACTCTCACTACATAGTCCGGGCTGTCCTTGAACTTGTTCTATAGTCTAGCTTCTTGAAGTCACAGTCCCCTTGTTTCAGTCCTCTGGGAGCTGGGATTTCAGACCTGAGGCACACTTTGCTGGGTGAACTAATTTTTAATGGTGTGAGCGTGTTCATAGAATTCACTCGCGACTAGGATGAATTTCAGCCGTGTATGTGTGTTGTGGATACGATGACTCCTCAGAATTACCTGGACATGTAGAAATAAAATAATCACATTAAAATACAATACTTCAGGAAGAGATTATGGAACTGAAGTCTTTTAGGATCTTATATTCTTAGTCTTTCGTTTTCCCTTTTTGTGCTTTTCTGTTTTCTAGGATTTTATGATAAACTGCTTAGAATAAAACCACAAAAGTATGTTTAACGTTAGGGGATGTTCTTGCTATCTGTGTGGACTGTGTTTATCTAGTGGTGCTTCTGGCCTCTGGGCCATCAGCCTTCCAGGGCAGGCTCTGAGCCTAGTGTCATGGTTTTATTGACTCCCCAGCAGCCCTTTCTGCAGACAGCATAGGTCTTGAGACCTCCTTGCTGGGTGTGATGGACTTCTGGAAAAGCCCCAAAGGTGATCATGGTTTTGCTGACAAACATGGCCACTCAGAGTCCAACAATACCATCAGCATCCACTTTCACCCATCAGCTGGTTGACTCTGAGTCCTGTTTGGGTTGGAGCCACAGCTTAGAGGAGTCCTCATGAATAATACTTCCTTAGAAGCCCCATTTCTCTCTATCTACCTACTAACACCCATGTGACATACCTTTATGAGTGCCTGTTATATGCCAATCAGGCCAAGAGGTAAAGTTTAGATGTCAGGTAACCAACTCCTGTTCCATGGCGGGGACAGACAGCAGGTCAGAATATAAGCCAGAGTGCAGACACAGTGGGGAAGAAAGACCATTGGACTTGCAGTGTCAGGGGAGGCTTTAAAACTGCTCCTTCATCCATGTAGCTGATTATTTACTGAGTCACTGATGTGCCCTGGACATTACTCTATACCTGGGGAGCCTGGTCACCAAGACCAAGTGCATCTCTGCCCCTAGTAGAATTGAGATACGATTAACTAACTCAGAAATAAATCTTTAATCTCATGATAAATGCCCTGCCAGAAATAAATGGAATGTTGCAGGAGAGAATAGAGAATAGGCTGCTGTGGCTGGGGTCAGCTGGGGAGGGGCTTTCCAGCTCCTGCTTCAGGATAGACTGGCTCAACCACGCCATGGCTAAGAACATTCCAGAGCTAAAGACTGAGGCAGAGCGCCTCCTGCATTAGAAATGCTTAGAAGGTCAAAGGGCCCAGTAAGCAGTGAGAGTGTTTTGTTAAAGAGAGGTGGGTTTGATCGGAGAGCTGAACAGAGGGGACTCCCAAGTCTGTAGCTGGGAAGCTGCTGTAGGAAGATAGGGGTTGTGGCAGCTGTGGGCAGGGTTTGTGGGTCAGCTCCTGAGCCCATTTGGCGGCACTGTGGAGTTATGTCAGGCAGAGTTTAGAGTGGAAAGCAAGGTCCCCAGGGTCCAGTCATGCCAGCGTGCTCTGTGGATGTCCACAAGGAGCTTAAGTCATGACCCAGAGCACTGTGTGAACAGCATTCTGGGTCCTGTCTGCCACACCCCGGTGTGGAATGGAACCCTCACCTGGGGTGATGCAGGGTTTCTCAGAAGTCTAAATCTACAGCTGTAGCTTTTTTGGAACTGTGTGTTGAGCCAGCTCTGCAGTCAGGGCCACCTTGGGAGTCATTATTTCATTTTCTGGGAATGAATCTGTTAGGAATTACTAGCGATAATGGTTCATCAGACTGCCTCACGCTGGCATGTGCTGACTCTCCAACAGCTCTGGGAAAAAACTGCCCCACTGATTAATTCTCCACTGTTTTCCTTCTTCTCTCAGAATGGCTATTCAAGTGGACAAGTTCAACTTTGAAAGTATCCCAGAATCCCCCGGAGAGAAAGGACACTTTGCAAATCTGAAGCAGCTAGAAGAAGAGAGGCAGGAGGCACGAGGCCTGGAGATCAGCAGCAAGCTGGACATCCGCTGGAGAATTCTATCCTTTTCAGTGCCCCGAGGCACACCCACCCTGACTAGGGATTCTGGCCACCCACAGGGAGCCAAGAGGTGCTTAATGGGTACTGAGTTTCAACTACAGACAGCTCTAAATGCCATGGCAGGACATGGACCACAGGGCTGGCATTTTCTCAGCCTCGTCACACTTCAGAGGCCCTACTTAATGAAGTATTGATTCTGAGCGGATAAAGGTCTTAATGGGGACTGGTGGTGGTCCTGTCTTTGGATCTCATGTTTCTTTTGAGTGTTGATATTCACGGTAGTGGCAGGTTCTAATGGCTGTCAATCAGTACAGGGCTTGAGCCATCCTCTGACTGACAGTGGAGGATGTGGATACAGTTGTCTGGGAGCCAAATGGAGAGGTGCAGCTTAGCAAGATGTAGAGGAACTTTGTAGAGGAGTGAGAGATTTCTCTGTGGACTGCATTGTGAAAAAGGAGAGTCATATATGATCCCTGCACCCACCCAGGCGTGTGACCAGAGTTCGGCTGGATGGGTGGAAGGACGCTGGGTGACTCTGTGTGCCAGTCTCTGCAGAGCACCCATACAGCTGGCAGACATTTGAGTGGACTGTTGGCAGTGGGTGGAAGTCTGTCGAAGGGCCAGAGGTGAGAAATGCCCCACAAGCAGCACAGCAGGAGAGAGTGGCCTCTTCAGAGTAGTGTCTGCCAGAAAAAGGCACTTCTAACATGGGTTTCTTTCCATCACCTCCTCCGTGTGTGGACTCTGTGGCTCTGGGTATGGTCAGACTGTGTGTCTTGACTAGAACATTCCAGAAGATTTAACCATCAGACTTTGTATGGGCCAGAGATTGTGCTCAGTTCTAGGGACAGCGTGATGGACGCTGTCCGATCCAGACCCCAGTACAGACTGTGCTTTCCGTCACACAGGGGTAGAAACTGGGAAACTGTGCGGTGGAGCTTTCACTTCTGCGATGTAGCCAACAGAAAAGCCATTGTGGCTTAGTTGGCTCACTCTAGATACCCGGATGGCCAGATGAAGTGATTTTAAAATAGCAAGGTTAGGAGACAAGCCTGGAGCACACATACCGTCATCCCTCATTCCCCTCTGCCTTGTGTTTGTTGGAAATCTCCCATCATAGAACCTTTCTCAAGTGTAGGGCCTCGTATTTTAGAGGATACCCTTCTGAGCAGAGTGGCTGAGAGTAGCTGGTGCCCCACCTGCATGCCACTCAGAGTTTCTGTGATGGTCTGGCAGACACTAGACACCCTGTGTAAGCTGGCAGGGTCCCCAGGGTTCCTTGGGTTTCACAGCCCTATAAGGGTTTTACACATAGAGCTGTGGGCTTTGTTGATCCCAGGCAGGACAACCCACTTCAGGCTGTGCTTCACTTTATCCCATCCCCTGGAACTACGTTTCCCATAGAGAGAGGTGGTAGCCCTGCCCCCACTTGATGCTGAAGTGGGGACGAGGCTGCTTCACTGAGCAGCTCAGACTCTTCGGTCTTTCTAATTGGCTTCTCCAGGATGCTTCTCAATGGAGCTCTGTCTTCTCATCTCCTGGAAAACACTAAACCTCTCTAAATATGTCTCTTCTAAGACCCTGTATCATACTTTATTTTTGTAATAGTAAGTCATGCTTGGAAAAATAGTTTTATCTAAATGAATTCTAATACAAACAGCCCCTGCCATCAGTATCATTGATTCCTTGATCATCATAAGTGAAATGCAGGAAATCATTCGGTATCTGCCTCCAGAGAATTCAGCTATCCAAGCTGTTTGTAATAACTTCATTCAAGGGTCTTTTATCTTACAGCACAGCACACACAGTACAAACAGCACACACAGTACACACAACACACACAACACAGCACACATAGTACGCACAGCACACACAGCACACACAGTACACACAGCACAGCACACACAGTACACACAGTACAGCACACACAGCACACCACAGCACACACAGTACACACAGCACAGCACACACAGCACAGCACACACAGTACAGCACACACAGCACACACAGCACACATAGCACACACAGTACACACAGCACACACAGTGTGTCCCCCATCCATGCAAACATGATAGCTGTGTGTGCCTTAAAATTTCTCAGGAAGGAATCATGGTCCACACATGGACAGTGTAGATTTCATATTTAGTCAATTGGAGAATATATGAAATGACATTCCATGAACATCCTGACAAGCCTCTGTGTTCACTCTGTTTGTGTTACTGGCTATGTGTTGAACATGCACACAGTCTGTGTACTCTTAACACTCACTAGATGCCAGATATTGATCAGATCCATTTACATAAACTGTCTCTTTCTCTCTCCCTCTCTTACACACACACACACACACACACACACACACACAACTGTGCCGTTCCTGAAAGTGCTGTAATACCAAGTTAATGTGTAGCTTGCAAAAAGCCATTCAGTTTTCAGATAGAAGACATACCAGATATTGAAGTGATAAGAACAAACACTGCACTTGATCTTAGCCAGAAGGCCTACATGCTGGATGGAGTGGTTGATTTGTGGAATAGCTTTCTGATGTAGCTTTCTCCCTTGGCTGCTGATGAGAAAATTGAGGCCCATGAGGTTATCTCACCTGCTCAAAGGTCACCTGGCTCTTACCTAGTCAGTCGGGAGTCAGACTGCCGTTAGTATTATGCTTTCATTGCCCTTAGGAGTCATGTCTAGGCTTCCCCTTCTGCCATGGCCTTCTCACTAACCATACTACTCAGAGGAGCTGCTGAGATGGCCACATCTCTTGGACAAATTGATAATGAACACTTACCTGCCTTCCATGCATTTCAGCGTCTATTCTCTGTGATGTTCTAGAAGTACAAGACTTGCTGTACTGAACCAATTGCAGACCTCTCTGGACCTCTAGCTGACAGCATGTTTCATTGTAGGCATTTTCTCTGCAGTTTGGTCACTGGCATGGGGAGCTGTGCCAAGGTGCCAGGGTATTTACCAAGATGAGAAAAATGGCATTGATGTTTAGAAAGTTGGTGATGCAAATTAGAAAACCAAGTAAGAGGCTTGCTTGCCATTTGCAGGGGTCTCTCCAGTAGTATAATTTCCAGTAGTATAAAATCTATGGCAGTTTGATAGCTTACTTGAGCTCTAGTAGGGCTGGGCTGCATCCTCGTACTTGGAGCCCTTCACCCAGCGCTGATACATGAGATGGAACACATCTTCTGAGTCGTGGTGGTTAGGGGCAAGGGAAAGACAGTACCCACTTACATGTGCTGCCCCGCTTCAGCACTTTCCACCTCATCCTCCACATGAGTACCCACCCATCTTTTAGAGGTATGGGGTCTGAGACACACCCCAAAAACCCCCCCTAGCTGTCCCCACATAGTAACTATAGCCACCTTGTCCAATAGACATCTTGCACCTGCTACACAGTGTTGCATTTGAGTTGGAGTGTGCTCACTTATGTGACTGATTCACACCTGTCACCTGTGCTGGTCATAAAAAGACCAAAAGAGGCTCTTGTCAGCCACTACCATTAGTAATTTATTATTATTTCTTACTTAATTAGTTGGTTGATGTTTGTACAGACTCTTCATTTCTTTATCTCTCTGGAAGGTGGGTGGGTGCTAACCAGGAAGATGAAATGGAAGAGTGAACAGCAAATTGTTGTGATAACACACATGACATACATGTGTGTACATACATGTTAAGGCATGAATGATGAACGGGGGGAGGGAAAAGCAAGTCACAAGAGACTTGTTCATTGTGCTTGGTTACAGGGAGTCCAGTTTTTTGTCCCAAGAAGGTTGGGTAGCCACAGAGGGTCTCTGAGAAATAGATTATGGGCCTTATTGTAAGTAAGCTCGTGTGAATGGTGAGGCACCCCAGCTCTTGGGGAACCTTTGGAAGGTATTGAATCTGAGTAGTTGTACATTCCTGGAGAGGACAGCCTGACTCATGAGACTCGCTTCTGTTCTAGAAGGTTTGCGGGGAAAGTCTAACATCTCACAGATTGTGGGAAAAAACTCTCTTGGCACTGGGATTGCCTATGACAGCTAGGCACCATGCTTCAGCACCATGGAGAGCTCTCTGTCAGGCTTTCCTGGGAAGGTTGGAGGGACAGGTCAGGATGCTGTCGGTCTCAGCTGTTTGTAAGCACAGGCCCTGACAGGACCCTGTGAAGGCAGCAGTGTCCCCACAGTCGAGCAGAGGTTTTGATTCCCGGGTTCCAGTGTATAGAGAAGAATTCGCATTAAATGTCTAGAAGGGTGTGAAGTCGTTGTGCAGACTGAAGGCTCCAGGGTCACCCGGCTTGGGTTCAAACTTCAGCTTTTCACTTTCTAACACCCAAACCTTCCTTCTTCCTCTACAGGCCTGAGAATTGGGGTTGGAGGTGTATTGTTTTAAATCTGTGAGCTGGAAATGCATAGTGGTTCCCACTGTAATCCCAGCACTTAGAAGGCTGAGGTGGGAGCAGGAGGATTGCCATGACTTTAAGGGCAGCTCAGATTACAGAGTGAGCCTGAGTACAGAATAAGGCTCTATCTTTACAAAAACAAAACAAAAAAAAAGGAAAAAAATGGGGTATAGCACAAAACAAGCAAAAAATATATATAGAGAGAGGGTGAATCTGACCAAATGATCAACAAAAGAGCATCAAAGTGGAAATAACAGTCCCTGTCCACAGCCAGCATGTTCTGAAGTCCAAATTTGAGAATATGCATGGTAGACGCTTACCATAGGGCCCCTCTTATAGGAGACACCTTGGAAATTTCTGTACAGGAGCAGTAGTGATTCTGTCACCATCATAATTTATCTCTTGCCCCAAATGCCAAAATGTGCATATTAAGAATTAGCCCCCACCATCTGCACTACACCAACTACAGTGTTGCATCACAGGCAGGGACCTTGGCTGACCAGCTTGGCCACTTGTGGGTTCAGGCTCAGGTACCAGACACCTTTGGTGGCTTCTAGGGCTTTAAGAGAGAGGCGGTGTGTACAGGGATCATCTTTATTAGCTTAACTGCACCCTTTGTGGCTCATATCTGAAAGCAAATGGTTTCAGAAACAGAGTGACTGCCAAAGGCTCCTGCCTCTGGGTGGCCTTTGCAGCTTCCCACGGACTTCCTTACCTCTCTCCTCTCGTCCTGGTTCATCAGGGGACTCTGCTCTGTGCTCTGGACACTGCTGCCGCCCACCTTGAGACCCACGTACAAGTTTTTAATAAATAACTAATGTCCCACCTTCTGAGGTTTTAATCTCATGTAAGAGAATGTAAACTTCGGGGTGAATTATGAAGGAAAGCAGGAAGAAGCAAACACAAAAATGAGCATTCTTAAACCCAAATGTGTGGGAGATTTATACTTGAGGTTTTCTTCTTTCAGACTGGAATTATGGGACTAAGCTATGTCCACACACCAGCTTTCAGTCTTAATGCTGTCCACTCAAGTAACTATTACCTGGTTTTAAGTAGGTGCACATGGTTAGAGACTTCTGCAAAGTAATTGGTTTATCACTTGCCTTTTCCCTGCCCCTCTTCCCACAGGGACCTCTTTAATCTGCTCCCTTATGTAAACTTAGAATTGTTCTGTGGAATGAGTGCTAACCAGTCTATTTTTCAATGTTTTTATCTAGTCTATGCTGGTATAGCAGTTTGCTTTTTCACTTTAAGTATATTATATATAATATACACACATGTATATTATATGTGTATAATACTATATGTGTATATAACATATAATATGTATATGTTATATAATACATACACATGCATGTGTGTATAATATGTGTATATGTAAATTATATTATATATAATATAGGTGGAAAACTTTACTCCAATAACAACTTTCTATTGCCCATTTCCAGCTGAGAGCCATGGTAGGAACATGCGACCCATATCTGTATTTTGCCTTGGCAGAAAGCACACCTTTCAGCTTGGACTTTGGCCAGTGCACACACCTATGCTACCAAACAAGTCTTTTCCCTTTCTGCAGATGTTGTGGTGTGATACCAGCTCAGCCAGTGGATCAGAATGGAACTCACTGTGGGCACTGTGCCATCACTTAAGTAGCTTAGCACTGAGTTGCTCAACTCCATGGCTTCTGGTTCTTCAGTTCTAAGCGCGTCCTTCATCTGACTCAAAAGAATAGGTAACACTCTTATAGCTCCCACCAGTGTCTTTTCCCCATTGATGCTCACCAGGCCCCAGTGTTGTGGCTCTGAGTACTTTCTCCCCCAGGACTTGATCCCTATCCAGAGAATAAGTTCTGTTGGAGACACGAACCCAAACCAAAAGCCAAACTGTGTTCTCTCTGCAAGCCCCATGCATGCAACATGAACTTGCATTATCTGTTCAGAATGAGTCACAGCATACCCAGCAGGGATTTGGTCAGGAACTGAGAAAGAGGAGATCTCTTTGTTTGCTTTGCTCTTTGTTTACTTATTTGTTTTGTTTGTTTGGTTAGTTGGTTTTGGTTTTTTGAGATAGGGTCTCACTGTATAGCCAGGCAGGCCTGGAAGAATTCTTGATCCTCTTACCTCAGACTCCCAAGTGCTGAGGTTATAGACAGGGTCTACCACTATGCCTGATTTGAAAGTTATGTTTGGTCATCTTTGTAAGCAAGTCTATCACAGAATTGCAACAGTGTGTGAGTGGTCCCAGGGATGCTCCTGGTTTCTACATTCACATTCTATGGCTGGGAAATCCCACATGGGATAACTGCTGGAGACTGCACAAGGAGTTCACTACAGCGATGGCCCCCTCAGCCAGACTGTTGGTTAGGATAGCTTGGAGTGGCTAGGGAAAAATCGACTCAGCAGTGGACCATTCTCAGGAAGAATGATGCCCCCAGAGCCACTGAGTTGTGTGTACAGTGACTTTAGTGTTCTTGAAGCCAGCAATGACCAGCAGCGCAGCTTCCTAAATGGTCTCTGAACATTCCCCAAAAAGGGAAGCTTCAGTTTCCATGGTCTGGTGGGGATTTGTTGTTTTGCTACTGCTTTTGGGCTCCTGCCTCTTCTTCTGGGCCCATTCCCCTCTGCATCTGCCTTGGTCCCTTCCAGAGACTTGGCTCAGCTGTCCCTTCCACTGGGCAAGTTCCCAGTTTCTGCACCTGGCTTCAGCCCCCCGTCCTCCCCAGCTCCTCTCCGTAATTGCAGAGTCCCTTCCTTCTGTCAGCATGTTTTTATTTATCTTTAATTTACCATCTTAACACGGTGAAGCCTACAACTTAGTACTGCAGCTTCCCCCACATGTATCTTGGGAGCTTCTGACATTCTCAAATTGGAACTAGACCCAGTTCAAATCCCTGGCTGCACTTGAGGTTCTGTCTATGGATATGACTACGAGGTACCTTATTTGTCCCTTTGTGCCTGGCTTCTCGCTGATGGTCTTTAAGAGACACACACTAATGTGTCAGGTTTCCTTTCTTTGAAGACCGAATGGCATTTGCTTGTGCGAATGAGCTGCATTCCTTTTATTTAATCTTCTGAGAGTGGACACTTGGGACGTTTCCACCTGTTGGCACCATGAGCAGGCCTGCTGGGAACATGGTGTACATCTTTTCGTTTGCATCCTGGCTCATTCAGCGAACGCATGACCAAGACGGGTGTTACTGGGGGTCATTGTTTTCTGTTTGCAAGACCATCTGTCTCCTGTATGCCTGTGACCTCTGAGACTTGGGTTGCAGTCTGAGTTCAGGATCCCTCGTGGGCTGCCCTGTCTATCCTCCTTGTTGAGCTAACGGGCGAATCCTCACTCCCAGGACTGTTGCAGAACCGAGCACGAGGATTGAAAGCGCATTGCAGAGTGCTCGCCAGTAATAACAACACTTCAGCAAACCTGCCCTGGGTGGTCATGAGATAGAGAGACGGCATGTGGAGGGCTCTCCTTAAAAGAGAATTATGTATGGGGGGGGAAACACTTTTAAAAAAATTTTTATTTATTAAAAATTTCTGCCTCCTCCCATCCCCCTTCCCCCCCTCCCCTTCCTTCTCAGTCCTAAGAAAAGTCAGGGCGCCCTGCCCTGTGGGAAGTCCAAGGCCCTCCCCCACTCCATCCAGGTCTAGGAAGGTGTGCATCCAAATAGACTAGGCTCCCAAAAAGCCAATACATGCAGTAGAATCAAAACCCGGTGTCAATATCATTGTCAGCCACATTCAGAGAGTCCAGTTTGATCATATGCTCGTTCAGACCCAGTCCAGTTGGCCTTGGTGATCTCCCATTAGATCAGTCCCACCATCTCTGTGGGTGGACGCACACCTCGCTGTCCTGACTTTCTTGCTTATGTTCTCCTTCCTTCTGCTCTTCATCTGGGCCTTGGGAGCTCAGTCCAGTGCTCCACTGTGGGTCTCTGTCTCTATCTCCATCCATCGCCAGATGAAGGTTCTATAGTGATATGCAAGATATTCATCAGTGTAGCTATGGGAGAAGGCCAGTTCAGGCACCCTCTCCTCTGCTGCCCAAGGACCTAGCTGGGGATATCCCCTTGGACACCTGGGAACCACTCTAGAGCCAAGTCTCTTGGCAACCCTAAAATGGCTCCCTTAGTTGATTCTAGCCATAAACAAAGGACAATGAGCCTATCGGTCGTGATCCTAGAGAAGCTAAATAATAAGGTGAACACAAAGAAAAACATATATTTATCCTCCTGGATATTGGAAGTAGACAAGATCGCCAGGCAAAAGTTGGGAGCATGGGGGTGGGGAGTAGGGGTTGGGGGGAAGGGGAGATGGGAAAAACAAAACACTTTTGCTAGATGGTGTTGAAAAAGAGGGGATCCCTCGGGATAGAGACAAAAAGGTAATGACTCATTCACTGAAGTAAGGCAGGGAAGGGACTCCCCAGAGGTGAGGCAAGCAGGACCCTCCTGTCAGCAGGAGCGTCATCTACTGGTGCATCTGTGTCTTCCTCAGGAAGCTGTGAAGCTGCAAGTGTTCTCCTCATGCTACAGATGATGAAGCCAGCTCAGGGCATTGTTTGTTTTGTTGTTCTTTTTTTGTTTTTGCTTTTGCTTTTTGCTCAAAGTTCATGTGAGGCAGTGGCAGAAGTCCAAGACTCAAAGTTGGGTTATTCTCAGAAGAGGGCTCTGGGCTTTCCCCAGGGTGAAACATGGCCCCATGGTACCTACCTGGGGTGCCTGCTTGCTGGCTTTCATTCACTGTCAGGCACTGATAATGGGACAGCTGTGGGAGCCTGGCACTGTCGTGGGCCTCCTGGGGGCTCACAAGCTGGTGGTGACACCACCAGATATAGTGTGTCTTGGAAGAGGACACAGAAGAACCTTTCAAACAGAAGATGGCTTGGAAACATTTCCTAGAGGAAGTGGGATCAAAGAGCAGATGAAGGAAGGACCAGAGGAGAAAGGAAACACAAGGGGGATGACAGATGCTGCTGCATCCTAGGAAGAGTTGGTGCATGTGGTCCTGGTTAAGCTTAGGGGTAGGCAAGGCTCCTAAGCATTATGGGGGCCAATCTGACATCATCTCTCTCAGCCAGTGCTGGTCCAGCTACCCTTTCTGGGTAGCCCTCATCTGTCTAGTTTTCCCTAAGTGCCTGGTGGAGCTGCTGGCTTCAGAGATGTACTGTACCGTCTTGAGACCTAGGGTCCTGAGCCCCTTAGCTTACTCTGCCCCTCTCACTCAGGCCCCTGCCTCTGCCCCTTTGTTCCTCACCTTCACGATGTCCCCACACTACTGTTTCTGGACTTAGCATATGGAATGTCCATCTTCACCAGGTGGGCTCAACATCAAGCCCTTTCCTGACACCTCAGTCCCCACTGCCTCCCTGCCACTGTGGCATGCCTGTCTCACTTGGGACAAAGGGCATGTTTGTTAAACAGAGTGGGCTTGCCAGGAGGAAATAGGAAGTGTACTCTCTTTCTGTTTCCATTTGTTAGTCAATGTCCAGAACTCAATTTCCTCCTTTGCTGTTTGCTTGTGTATGGTGACTTTGATTCTGTGGAAGAGGCAAGAGGCTTACAGAGCTGCTGAGAGCTGTGCTGGGCTTCCCAGCAGCTCTTGCTATTTGCCTGCTGTCTGCATTTCCAAGCCATGATTTCTTCATCCACTGCTGCTTGCTGAGAGACTTTATGACTTCCTCGATTATGAACTCACTTGAGAGAGCATGTTCACAATAATATATGTAATTACACCGGGATGTATAACACAGCAAACACGAAACCAGCATGAACCCAGGACGTGTCGAGAGATGCATGCTCGTCCTGAATAGTCAACTGCAGTCTGCATGTTTTATTAAGGAAAAATAACCTCAAATTTCACCTTATTTTCCCCAACAAGAACCATTGATGGGATAAGATTACCCCGGTAACTCTTTCTTTCTTCTAGAAGAATCATTAACTTGAATGGATTTACAGATGAAGGAAGGGGGACCTGCTGCGTTTCTGTGTCTGGTTTCCTACTCTAACGTTGATACCCTCACCACTGGGTAGACTATACCACTTTAGGAGAGGGGTGACTGATCTACTTAAGACTGTTCTCATCTGGGAGTGTATCTGTCTAGAATTTTCTCTAACTCTTCGAGTCCTGGGGTGCAGCATGAGCTGAGTTTTCCTTGACTGAAGCTTACCCGTCTCTGAAGCGCAGCGGTGAGGCGAGCGTGGAGGGCCTCCTGAACCAGCTGGTCCTGGAACAACTGCAGCTGGCGCCTCTGCAGTGGGGTGAGTACCATGCCATCTCTGGCTTCGGGGTGGGTGGGCAGGAGGGCAGCCTAATGACTGCCTCAGGAGACCACAGAGAAAGGAGTTCACCTCACTGTGTGCTGCCTTTGCAGGTGGGCAGCTCAGCACCAGGTAGGTCTGACCACACCCTCTTCTCGAGTGGCGATTGAATTTGGAAATGTCTGTATCCCTTAGTTATATTGGAGGGGAGGGAGGTAGAAGGGAATGAGAGCATCTTCTTGCTTATTTTCCCACCATGTTCCTGGACTGAGCTCTACAGCTGTCCATGCTGGGTGTGGACAGTATATTTGGTGAACTCCTTGTTTCTGTCTGGTGCTTATCCCACGGGAGGCTGCCATCACTCAACACAACCCTATTGGTAGGGCTTTGTGTTTCTTTTATAACCCTGGATGCTGACCTAAGCTTATGCCTTTCTAGTAGTACTCAAAGGTAGCTTGTGACAGATACTTGTGTTTTGGGTGTGGTAGGTTCTTCTTGCCATCTGGAAGGGATTTGATTAGATCATCTATTGGGATCAACAATGGATGGTCATTTGCTACCTCTTTCTTCTTCCTCTCCACTCAATAAATTGTGTCCCCCGCTTAGAACCTTCCTGGTATTTATGTAGGACCACCCACTTTCCAGGGATGAAACGGGAGACTCAAGAAGTCAGTGAGAGAGTGAGCAAGGGGACAGAGAAGGGCCTAATAATTGGGGTCACATGGTTAAAGGGCTCGCCTAAGAGCCACCATGTTTCCGTGCTTATCCCCTGGAGAGGCTACAGGTGTTTTGGAGAACCTTTTTGTATGGTTGAGGGAAAAGGTTAGCAGACTGGATGTGATGCTTTCTTCATAATTGTTAGGAAGGTCAAAGTGCCACAGTTAAAACCATTGTCCAAGAAGCAGTACACTACAAACCCAACGACAGTTTCATTAGGTGGCTTTCATCTCATTGTGAGGCTGGGAAATGGCACAGTGCCCCCAAAGCCTATTCACTAGTATATAGGATCATTGAGTTGCTGAGCAGCTCAGTTGCCTTGAATGGTATAGCATTACCACGCTGCTTGTGCAAGGGCTGCTGGAAATAGAGGTCGAATGGTAGGGTCCATAACCACAGCAGTCTATTGGTGATCTGTTTCTGTTATCTTACTAAGGCTGAAGCTAGATTCCACAAGCCAACCAATGAAATTGAAGTAAGACCCTGCTTCCATGATTCCTATGAGCTGTAAGCATCCATGGCAGGACCCCAGGAAAGTTCTTGGGAGATGATCAAGTCCCTTCTACTGTGTGCTTCAATCTGTCACAAGCTGGTCTTGTTCTGCGCAGAAGTTGAGAAGGTCTGGCTTGACCACTGTGAGCACATGTCACATGCACACCAGCATGTGGACAGATACACAAGTACTGACATTTAGCCAGAGCAGTATATGGCTTTCAGAAGTAATGCTAAGACCCAAATATGTCTCAGATAAGACCTGGAGGGGTCATTCGTGAGGGGAGGTGTCAGGTATCATGGATGAGTGATGTTCCTGGTCTTAGAGAGGTAAGCCATTGGCAGGGTTGACTTGTCTTTAATCTTGGAAAGCCCAAATGGGCTTAGATCATCAGGAGTCAGGCTGTGGGAAGGAATAAGAGAGAAAGCCACTGTTGTCTGCCTCCCTCACAGCTGGTCATGTTGTACTCTGCGTTTGTCTCTGAGGATGCTAGTAACACATGCTGGGACACGGTCTTTATCCCAATTTTAACTCCTTAATCTTCGACTGTATCTGTCACCTGTACAGAGAATCTTGTGTGGAGCCAACTAGCTCAGACCTGTAGCCAGGATCCTGAGGGTGATCTCAGCTCTCATACCTTAGACAGTAAGCATCCCCTTAGAGGATGAACTGAGGTCCAAGCTCCCTCAAGAGCCCAGTGGCTTACTGGGGGTTGGGTAAGACCTCTCGTGCTGTTCCAGGCCTGAGCAATGAGAGTTCTTAGCGAAGGTCCCCATGGCCACTTTAAAGGGAATTGGATGTTGTTTTGTAGTAACTGGTTTCCAAGTGTGTATCCCAGGTGCTTGGCAAGGAGTGAGGACTTTGTGTGGCGAGCTCCAGGGGCCTCAGACACCCATATCCCTCTTTGTAGGCAGGAACTGCATGGGGCTCAGCCAGGTTCTGTCCTGTCTCACCCAGCTCTGAACTGCTGGGAGGGAGCCAATTAACATAGTTCCCTCTTCTCCAAATCTGGACCTTTTGATGGTATCACTTTGTAAAAGTTGCCTGTTCTCATAGTAGAAAGCAAAAGAAATATCAAGTAAGTTTAGGTAAGGAAAAATGAGCCTTCTCCTATCCCTAAACAACCCCTGTTTCAGTTTTGTACATTTCCAAGTCATTTTGTGATTCCTTGGTTTTGATTTTGTTTATATAATTGACTATGCCATCATTGTACTTTCATATCCTTTTTCAAGCTTGACAAAAATATAAACAGTTCCCACGCTATAAACAAGCCTTACACATATTGTTAAAGGCTGAGCTATTCATCAAATGGAGAGAAGATAATTTAATACTTGTTCTGCTGGTAGACATGGAGATCACGATAAAAGTTATATGCCCCAGTTTTTTACCTAGAGTCTTTTCTGTGTTGGAGGATTACAGATTCAATGTGGATTTCCAGAAGTGCTGGTGCTTTAGAGGCCAGAAAGCAAAGCCAAGCTAGGGAACTGTGTCTATGCTCAGGCGGGCATGGTGTCACCACAGAGCCAGGAGACATGGGTTTTCATCCTGGCTCTGCTATTGCCCAGCAGTGAGTTACTTATGGCTTGGGCTGTCAGCCAGGTTCTCTGTGCCTCAGTTTCCCCATCTGTAATGCCAAAGGCACCAACTCCTCTGTTGGGCCAAAATTATCTCAGGGCCTGTACCTCGAGGTCTATAGGACAGACAAAAGTCTGACAGAAAAGTCTGGCTTGAATTCAAGTGAGGATGAGGCAGCAAAAACTAGGGAGGGCTTGGCTGTCTCCCATTGGCTGGAGGTACCCTCCACATACAACCATGTCACGTGACCTATATAAGCTGACACAGTAATAAACCGAGTTCCTGCTTTGACTTGGCTCCCTATCTCATCTGATTGTCCTGCATCGTGGGGCAGATAGCACACTCACCTTTCCCTGGGGAATAAGGAGGCTCAAGAAGCCTAGCACTCCTCTGTGTGGCCAGAGTGCTGTCACCCCAGAGGAGAGAGGCCTCCTGACTAGCCCTGAGCAGGGGGCTACCGACTCACTGCCTTGTCTTGGCTATAGAGAGGGGGAAATGGAATGCACATGTCCCCAACTGTTTGCCTTTATCCTGATCTGTGCTAGCTGTGGGCCTGGACTGCGGTGCTCTGTCTGCAGAGGACCTGCAGCCAGACAAGACTCAGGGAAAGCAAGGCTGCAGGCTGGGCAGACTCACGAAAGGGCACTGAATTCAGGGATGAGGCTGGTGTTTCCAAGCCTTTCTGTCTCAGTCCATGCCTTGGATCTGTGTGTGTGTGTGTGTGTGTGTGTGTGTGTGTGTGTGTGTGTGTGTACTGATCTGGTCCTCTGTGAGGGGAAGAGGAGGAATATCTTGTAGAAACGAGTTCACTATCTGGCTGACTATTCTGAAGACCGCTGTCTAGGCATTTCCACAGGTACGCAGTGGTGATGACTAATGGGCTAAGCTGTTTGCCACACTGATTGGAATGTCCCACCACTGTACCACCTATTACCTCCTCCTTCCACTGCTCCTTGTCCTTGCAGGGCTCTCTGTCTTCTGGGATATGGCTATGATTGTTCTATGCAGCCTTTCCGGGCCTGCAGTGAATACAGATCAGGGCTGTACTGCATTGCCCAGTGAGCATTTTCAACCTTCTGTCTTCAGACAGTCTCCATGGAGACCCACCTGTGTGCTGAGTTCCGAGTTCGGCCTTGAGGGCAACAACTAGGAGCAGGATAGTCAGTGCCAGACTAGGTAGCAATAGACCCCGGGGCTTCAGCAAGTGACACTACCCTGCCCTGCCTCAGAGAACATGTGGCTCCCTCGCATCTGCAGAGCCCACTTCAGGGTCTTCTTCACATGCATTTCTTAAGACCTGTAGCATTACTGTTCCTTTAGACAAATAGAAATAGAGCAGGGCAGGTCTGCCTCAGGGCACATGGAGGGTGTTGATTCTTGTGTTGATGGGTTCATCTAGTCCTTCAATCAAAACCTATTGGCCATTGCTCTGCAGTAGTAAGTGCTTCCATGTGTGCTGGGGACCCAGGTTGGTCCCCTAATTGTTTGACCACATCCTGGTGAGTGCTAGCCTGGGAGTTGGCACCAAGGGTTCTGGAAACAGCAAAAAGAGGCAGAGTTGGAGCTGGATCCTCAGTCCTCATGCTGAAAAGGAGGCAAGAGCTTACCAGAGATGACGCATGCACCTCATGAACACCAACAGAGCCCATAGGCGACTATAAAGTCTTCTGCACCTGAATGATTCCCCCACCCTCCAACACCTCCAAAAAGATGTTCTGCATTTAACCAGCATCGTGTAGATTCTGGGACCCAGGAGTTCTGGGAATTTCCTTAGCTTTTGTGATCTCTGGTGTAATTCCCAATTTCCCAGCCCTGCTTCATGAATGCTAGGTCTTTTGCCACCCTACCTTCCCACTCACTTTTGGCTCAGGAATCTCGCACGGGCACATTTTCACACAGAGAGCTGTAGGGAGGGAGGGGAACACAGCCCTTCTGACTCCTCTCTACTTTGCTTCTGTCCATTCTGCTGCCACCCACCGACTGTCACTGTTGTTGGTGTCTCTTTTACAGTCTGTGAACCCACAGCAGAGGGTTCACAGCAATGGGTGCTATTGACTGAGCGGGAGCAGCCTTCAGGACGTGTTCATTTATGAATACATGCCTGCCTGCCTGCCTGACTAAATGACTGATTGAATGAACGAATGAACGAATGAGGCTATATAGTCCCTTCCTAGGGTGAAAGTGTGTGTTCTCACAGACCAGAACATACAGCGTTGTCCCTGCTGGCCTGAGCAGAGCACAGCTGTCTGTCAGCTCCCGTGGGGACAGATTTAATTGTGATGATAGCTTTTCTGGCTGCCCCTCAGTGAGCTCCTCGTGCTGCCACCTAGTCACAGTGAGCTCAAGGGGACTGAGACTGCGCGTCTGCATCAGTGCCAATTAGCACAGATAGAAATCACATCCAGGTCCCTGTGGGGTTCTTAGCTCCCGAGTCTCACAGGACTCAGAGCCAGGCAGAGCTCCTGTCCTCAGCCCTGAGCTGTTGGTGTCCCTCTTAGCAACCAGGGACACTGGTATTCTTATGCCTCCCATTGCCTTGCATCTGCACAAAGCAAAGAGCTCAAGTGAAGGTAAATCTCTGTTGGTGTAGAGTGCCCTTGCCCACAGCAGGCAGAGGAGACCCTGTACAAGTAAATGCTTTGCTTATCCAGGGGCAAGACCCTTCCCATTGGCCAATATGTACTCTGCAGGACAAAGAAAGAAACATGACCAAGAAGGTAATTTCTCTTACATTCCACAGGCCACACTGGTGACTTGGCATACCCCTACGTACAGGTCTCTGGGGGCAGGTTAGCTGTTCTCATTCAGAAATGGAGCCTGGGTCTCTTCTGTTTCCCAGCCAGGAAGCTAGGGGGGTAGCCTCTGTACCAGAGTCAAGACTGCAGCCTGTGTCATGTTGTCCTCAGTGTGTTCTGCTCCTTAAATAAGAAAGCAAGTCTCAAGATATATGACACTAAAAAAAAAGTGATCGAGATTTCGGTCTTTCTTCGGTTTTCCCATTACTTCTTTGCAAGATAAAAAAAGAAAGAAAGAACCCCTGGCATTTCCGTCTTGCAGGAAAATTTATCTCTGTGGATTTCACAACCTTTTAAAACCCTTGTAGTAGAGGACTCGGGGCGGGGGGAAATGTAGGCTATGGATAAAGATAAGAATAATTGGATGGGATGTCTGGACACAGGTCAGCTGGACTCACTGTACCAGAGAATGGAATCTCTTGTTGTTCTTGGACGCGTCATGCAAGGACAGCAGAGCCAGCAGCAGCCTGCTGTGCTGAAGGTCCAGTCAGGAGGCTCGTCAAGAAGAGCCATGAATCCACTGACCATTGACAATGAGGGCATCACCCAGGGCCTTGCTGGGAAAGTCTGTGTGGCTAGACTCAGTGGAGGACCTTCCAGAGCCTGGGGAGTTGGAAGCTGTGAGTGGAAGAATCAGTCACATGGTGATGCCGACCCGAGGGAGGGCAGCAGTTGGCTGGCTAGCAGGTGACAGAGTTGCCCCATATCTCATGATAGCCAAGATAGCCCTGCTTTCTCAACTATCTGCTGTCGGGGGATCTTCTTGTTGGCCTGCCTCCAGCTTTTCCTATAACCATCTCTCAGACTGCTAGCCCTTCCTGGCCTCAGAGCCAGTGTCAGTTCATCACCGAGGATGATTCTGAAAGCTGCAATCTGTGCCTCATAACCCCAGGCTTCTTCCTACCTGCTCTCTGCGTGGACCCCACACTATCCCCTCTGCACACAGTGGACTCCGAGTCGTCTGTCAGAGATATCTATCCTCATCAGCCCTGTGACAGATCAGGCTGTGCTCACCATTCTGTCAGGCCCTAGGCCTTGAGGGCAGTTGCCACTCTTGCTGCCCCATAGTCAGGCCCAGGGAGCTTCTCAGTCACCCATGCGAGTGGATGAGCTGGCCCATGAGATAACCCCTGGGTTAGAGAGGTGCTGTGGGATCCTAAGGAGGCAGAAAAGCAGCTCTGCCTCCTCGATTCCCTTTTCCCTAAACTGTGAATCATTAACTGTCTTGTGAAGCTTTTCCTTGCTCCCCTCACACTGACTGGCATCAGTGTGAGCATGGGGGCCAGGCCTTGCACATGGCTGTATACTCATTGCTGTGCCAACTCTGCTTCCGTGGGCTCTCTTCTCTTTTGAATGTCCTGTTGGGCCTCTACAGAGAAAGTGCTCTGAGCACAGGACCAGGTTCAATTCCTGTCTCCCCACTTGACTTACTAGAGGAAGATACCCATGTTATCTTCCGTGGTGACTATGCCAGGTGGTCTCTGTCCTGAAGGCTGTCCAGAGCCTTCAGGTAACTTGGCTGGGATGGCATTTTTCACTATTGTTACCCATGGGCATCCTGCCATGTTCAGTCAGCTGTGGGGCTTGACCCACATTCTTCTACCAGGAGATCAAATCCACACCTTCCAACTACCTTAGCCAGGCTCCTTGACAACCTGAAACTATCCCCTTATGACTCTGCAATAAAGAACCAGGATGTGGATTCCACAGAGAGGGAGGAAAGAAATCTGTCCAGAGTGCAGTCTAGGTGGGTATGCCCTCACTGGGGACATCAGGTGAGCGGTCAGGCCATGCTTTTGTTGAAGCAGAGAAGTAAGCAGGACACATGAACATGGGTCCAGGGACATGGCCGGAAGTGTCCACTCCTTTGTGCCTGCTGGTGCCCCTGCTTTCATCCTGCAGTGGACTCGTGAGGCAGCTGACCTAGGCTCTGATCCCACAATGTCTTGACCTGAGACCCAGAGGGGCGATTTGAGGATTCGGACTCCTTTTTACCTTGGATAGAAAGTGATGCCTTTGACCTCACAGGCATCTTTTAGGGAATTGGGCTTGTTCGTAAGCCTTGGTGCCCTTTGTAGGAGAGGCTGGGGTTCTGCAGTGTCCTGATGAAGCTGTGGCTAGACTGCTGCATTGGTGGGCACCCTGTAGTACACAGGCCCTGCACTTGGGAAGTTGACCTGCTCAGGGTGTGCCGGCTGATGGGATGCATGGATGGAGAGCGAAGCCCTCACGGGTCCTGCGGTGGCAGAACCTCACTCACCACCACCTCTGCCTCACTCGGGGACTCATTTCTGCTTGGTCCTGGCATGAGGTAACAGGTATAGCCCTGGCCCCAGGGCACAGCATCTATGTCCTGACTTTCCTGCAGGTACAGAGAAATCCCTAGCAGAGGAACAACCTCTGTCAAGTTTAGGGGGAGTGCCCATTCAGTACAGACAGTACAGGGGCAGCACTCTCCTTGTTTCCCACATTCTGGCACCCTCTTCCCTGCTGTGGGATGGGGGAACTCTAGGCTCTGCTCCTGTCAGTGCTCAAGGCTGGTTTTGCTCATCATGGGGGGAGTTGGGGACTGGGCAGACCAGATGCTGTTTTGGGTGAGAAGCCTAACATTTATGGAGTCCCCAGCACTTCTATTAAGTGCAGCAGAGTCTGTACTCATTCTCCTGGAGAAAAAGTCAAGTGCACCTTTGCTAGGATATTTGGAGAAATCTGCAACCCCAAGCACGTACCAGAGGATGGCAGGAGGCCGCTGTGTGCCCAGTGTGTGGTGACTAGGTAGGACTTTCCGGAGGAACAGCCTGCATGTTGCTTTGTCCTTACACCTTAGAAGTTGGGGCAGAAACCAGGAAGGGTGAGTCCCTGCCCCGTGTGCTAGGAGGCTGGGACCATCAGGCAGGGTAAGTTCTTGACCTCATTGTGCCTTATGCCCCTTGTCTACTTCTGGTGCTTCTCATGTGTCACAGGGCAGGGAGCAAGGCTCAATGAGGGCATTTAAAGTTCTAATATTTGGCTAGATAAGAAAGAAGGGATGGAGAAGCGGCTGCGTGCCAGCATGGGCTGAGCTTCCTGGAACTCCTGGGGAAGAGCCCCTTCCCATCTGGGGAACCCTTAGAGAATCTGGTCCTTGAAGGAGTGCCAGCATCCGGGCGACTCTGAAGCCAGACCTTGAGTCTGACAGGGCACTTCAAAGGCTGAGCCCCTGACCTTTTCCAGATAGCTCCTGATGACAACATCTGTCTCCCAGGGCCCAAGGTTGGCCCTTCATCACTCGACAGCATGTGTGGGCAGCAGCTGGGGAACAAAACCCCAGCTAATCAGGTGTTTCCTGGTGCCTTCTTGGCAGAGGGCATGCCCCTTGACTTGAAAAGCGTTTCCAGGCCTTCCCGAGCAGACCAGTGTAGAGATCCTCATGGGGTGGCAAACATGCAAAGCATCCTCATTTCTGCCACAATAGACGCGGAGGAAGACCCGTGGCTCTTGCATCGTTGAAAAGCCTCAGTTTGTGAATCTGTAAAATGGACATGATCCTATTTTATGCCACTGAGAAGAAATGACATAACCTCATGTACAACATTTGGTACTACTACCTGGGGAATGTTATACTCGGAGAGAGCTGTATTGTCAAGCTTGGGTCAAAGGCTCCTGAGGACCTAGTGGTAGCTTCTCTCTTTTTCCCATAGCCAGTTTTGCCCAGACAGTAAACACCATGTAAATCCATGGTCCCTGAGGGTCTCTGGGACAGTGAACAGCTAAGATGACTGCTTTGGCCTCCTACTGAGGCTCAGAGTTGTTGTGGTCTCTCTGCGGCACCCAGAAGCACATAGCAAGGAGGAAGGGGATCCAGGTCCCTTGCGGGTGCTTAGATACCCCCTTTTGCTGAGGAATGCTTTGCATAGGCCCCATGCTGAGGACTCCAGTATCACCTGAGTTGTCCCAGGGAATGTATAAGAACATGGGCAGACCCCAAGTTCCACTATGGGCCAGGGCAGTGTGTCCCTGTCAGGCCTGGCTTCTAGTCCATCCCCTCCCTGACAAAGATATTGCTAGGGTGGTCTCTGTGGGCTGAAGCCTAGAGAGAAGCCAGCCCTGCAGGTTCTGCATCAGGGAGAAGACTGCAGTGCTTGGTGTTCCAAAGTCACGTGGGAAGAGGAGGAAGCTCTCAGAGCAAGAGGAGGTGCTTGCAGAGGTTTCGGTGCCCAGGAACTCTTGTAAAAACCTTCCTAGGGCCTGGAAGCTGATTGAAAAATGATGTTTCTTCTTAAACTGTGCTTACTTGCAAAGCATGGCCAGATGTACCCAGTGTCCTGGCCTCCTTGTTGTATTTGGCCAGATCCTGCCGTGAGCCTGCTCTCTTTGAGAACTAAAGCTACACTGACACACCCTGTATACATTATAGGTCCATGCAGTTACAAGTTTGTACACTTGAACTTGCGATCATTGCATGCATGTCATGTAGACAGCATCAAATATGACATTTGTTTATTCACACATGGAAATTAAAAATCCTCCAAGCCAAAATAACCATCATTTGTGTCCTTTGTCCTGTGACCCACTGTGTCCTTAGGCTCCCACCTATAGGGAGGCTCTGTCCATTCCTCCTTCAGTCCTCAGAATGGCATGCGGTACCATGCAGCCCCTCCCCATAATGCAGATCCCCCATGATGCAACCCTCCCCATAATGCAGATCCCCCAGAATACAAATCCTCCAGAATGCAGACCCCTCAGAATGTAGCCCTCCTCAGAATGTAGTTCCCCCAGAATGCAGACCCCCAGAATGCAGCCCTCTCCAGAATGTAGTTCCCCTAGAATGTAGACCCCCCAGAATGCAGCCCCCTCCCCAGAATGCAGACCCCATTCTCACCAGTGCTTGACCCTTGCTAGCTTAGAAGAAAATGGTCACAGAACTTCTGGGATTTAGATCTTTGCTTTTGTGGGGAGTTGAGGGGTTGCTTCTCTATTTATCCTTCACTTGCTCACTGGTCCAGCAAGCCTTTCCTGGGTGCCTGCTCTGTGCCCTGTGCTGTCTGCCCGCTTTATCTTGATTTCTCCTCTACTCCAAAGTAGGAGGATGTGGGAGCCACTTTCATGAGCAAGTGGGTGGGTGGGGGGCACAAACACATAGGTGCATTTTTTTTTTGCTGCTTCTAAGAAGAGGGATTTAGAAAATGCTCCTGAGTGACAAAAAGCTGTGTTCTATCCCCTACTTGCCATCATATGAGGACCGTGCTATAGGTAAAACACTGGTTATCCTGGTGCCCAAGAGATTTATAGTTCTCTACCCCTGCCACAGTGAGTGCCAAGTAAGGAAAATCTGGAGCAGGGGTGGTCTGGGGACAAGAAAGCCTTCTTAGAACTTACGTGACACTTACCTGTGCCAACAAGATGGGAATGATCACCTAGCTTTAGTAACCTCAGAGGTGCCCACTCCTACCTAAGGAAGCTCAGACTCAGAATCATTTGCAGAGACCAGGTTTGAACCTCGTTGGCCTGGTTGGCAGCTCATTCAACAGCTCTGAAGCGGAAATAAGTTGTTCTGTTCTGTTCACCCAGAAGAAACCCACCTTGTAGCTTTCTCTCCCTGGATCCCAGCCACACATCACTCTGCAAACCAAAGGGTGATGAGCTTATGTTTTCATGACAAACTTATGTTTGCATAACGTTTGTCACAAACTTATACCTTGCACTGGGGGTCCTAGCCAACCTCAGATAACTGGTGAACTTCATGAAACTGAGATTGACTGCCCCATCCCAGAGGGGCAGTCACCTTTGTCTATGGGGCATGCTCCTTGGTGGAGGGTAAATGTGTGAGTTCCAGTTGTCTGTTTGCAAGCTTGGAGGTCATTCTCCTGAACCCCGTCAGAGCCTCCTTCAGCTCTAGGTGAGAGCCATCAACTGGACTCTGCTCTTCATCTTACTCATGTGGGAACTTGCCATGAGCAGTAAGTTTCTAAGTGCAGAACCAGGACCAAAGAAGACAGCAGGGCTGATAGAGAATTTACTGCTTGCTTGGCATTTCTTAAGGAGTTTGCCATACAGTGGAAGGTGGGACGCACCAGTCCCTTGGCATGGTGGAGGTCAGGGGCCCAGTCTCAGGGACAGCCTTTGTTTCTCCGGCACCTTGCAAGGGACCTTCCTTGTTGTAGACCTCCAAGAACATCTGAGGGAAGCATAGCCTGCTTAACTAAAAGCCACCACCCCATTCCTGGACACAGTCCAACCAGCTTCCTCCAGGCAACTGTGCTGCTCACAGCCTAATGACTCTCAGCCTCTTTTGGGTGCCAGCTCAGTTATCAGTGAAGTCATTCTGTGAGCCACCACATATGTGCCAAAGATCATCTACTGTAAATACTTCCAACCACGTCCACGGGAAGTCCTTTTCGCTCTTGACCCACTTCCTCACCAAGCATTCCCTTTTGGTTGCTGGTACTCCCCAATCTTTCCAAGCTGCATCTGAGTACCTGTGGCATCCCTCTGCCTAGGCTTTCTCTGTAGCGAATAGCTGTGCACAGCTGGACCAGAGTCCTGCCTCCTAAGACAAAATATTTTCCAGGAAATCTGCTACTCATGTGTCATCCTTACATGGTGCCTGGAGCAAAGACAGAGAGGGGGTCAGCAGTATCTATGGGCAACCCAAGTTTCTGAGTTCCTGCTGAAAGCAGAGAGGGCATGTGAAAATAGGGCAACTTGGGGAGCCATACTTGCTTAGGTTTGAGTCAGGTCAAGTTCAGATGCTTTGTGAGATTGTCTGGCCATGACACAATGCTTCTTCACACATGGGACTGTGCGTGTCTCTTTTCAGAGCTTATCACATTCCTACATAAGTTCCTGTACTGTCCAAGAGGTCAGACTCTGGATAGGTACCATCCAAGTATCCAGGACACCATCAGCTGGCTGGAGCCAAGAATAGGCATTTTCTCCATCATCACTTCTAGAAGCGCCTCACGTGTGTGGAGAGCTGTAGATTGTCTCTGAACATGATCTCCTTCAAACTCAGTTTTGTGGGATGGCTCTTGGCATGTGATTAACCCTTCACAAGAAAGATGGATGGGAAGGTAGAGCCTGTAGCTGGATGTACTGATACACAGCTGAGTGGAAGGGTGACAAGTTGGATAAACGGAGCAGGAAGAATAGACGTGTAGGTGAGTGGTGAAGGTGTGGGTATAGCTTGCCCTTGAGGATGGATGAATTTTTTTTTTTTTTAGGCAATTCACTGATGTACCAAAGAGTATTCCTAAAATTACGCAGGACAGGCTTTTCGAATGCTTTGGCATACACTTTAGAGTATTACTCTTTCTCCCAGTGACAGTGACTCATGACTAAAAGGTTGTTATGGGTGATTCAGTTTCTTCTAGGACAAAGATGATCTGGAACTGCAGAGTAGAATTGTCACTGGGAGCTCCTGTCTCCCTGAGGGGCACTGGGTTTGATACTAAGTGGGCAGAGTTTCAACACTGGGTCAGGAGTGTGGGGCTGTAGTGGTGGCTGGATTAGCTGCCTGAGTAGCCAAGCTGGCCACCGTAGAACTGAGCTTTGACTAAGGTCATGCATGGGAGAGGCAGAGTGCTTTCCTGGTGTGTGTGAGGCCCTGGGTTCAATCCCCAGCATCATAGTTAACCACTACCATCATCTTCATTTTCATCATCATCCTCAAAAGTAATCCCCACTGTGATGGGCACTCAACACCAGTCACGTCCAACTTTGGACATCACAACACAATGCTGTCTTCTCCAAAGTTCTCATGAACCGTGACATAATAATGTCATAAAAATTACAATTTAAAAAACCCTTATTACATCTTAACCGTCTTAAGTCAGTTTATGATTTTGTTAGGCCACCATCACAGCTGTCCTAGCCATGCACAGCCTGTGAGTCACCAGCTGACCATGCACACCCCTGCTGGCACAAGCCTCAGGAGCTCTAGTGTCTGCTTTGCTCCCATGCATATCCTCAGCCCTCTGTCCTCATTTGTGATGTGTGGCTGATAGAAAGCAGGTGCCAGAGCATTTGGGTGATGGTTTGGTTCCTGAAGAGGACAGGGAAGGGCCTCAGGTGTCCCTGGGATCTAGTTTGACTACTAGGAAAGAGCAGAAAGGTCCTAGGAGAACCATGGAAATGAGTGTATTCAGGCCACCTTCTGGACAAGGTCCCAGAACCTCCAGGATAGTGGACATTGGTGCCAAGCCAGAGCAAAGCAAGCTGGAACAGCAGATGGCTGAGATATGTCTCAAGGGGATGACCCGGAAAAGCTACCTCCCCCACCCCCAGCCCGTTTTACTCTCTGGAAGGAGCCTGTTGGTTCTGCCTCAGGGACCATGGAAGTCACCAAAGCAGAGGCCACAGAGCACGTAGCTTAGCTCCAGAGGTGTTCCCCCTCATGCTGTCACCCTGATGATACTTATCAAATATGCTTGTGCTAGGATGTCACCCAAATACATGCCAAACAGTTGTAAACATCACCCATCCATGGCAAACAGTCGCTATTCTATGCCCCGCCCCCAGCATCTCAGAAATTCCCGTTGTTATGATAGGGAGCACAATGTAGCCCCGAAGCAGAGGAGGGCAGCGTAGCACTTCAGGGCAGATGAAATTAACACCTACTGCACAGCTCAGGACACAGTGACACTCTCCAGAGAAGAACTGCGTGGCCTAGGGTCCAAGAGGACAGCTAGCACCATCATGTGACTTAGGCCAAGGGGATCAGCTTCTGCGATTCTCTGAAACGGGGGTTATCAGGTTGACCATGTTGCATATTGTGAACTGACCAAGCAGAAGCCCTTGGCACAATTTCACTCAACTTCTGACATCTGTAGGACACCGTGTGCCAAACAAATCCACCTCTGTGCTTGCCCGCACAGCCTGTCTAGACAGTAAACCCGCAGTGGGGCTTTGGCTTGTGAAGTGACATCACCCAGCATCAGAGAAGCCAACAAGCCGCCAGGGGAAGCTGCCAAGGCGTAACAGAGAGGAAACACAATGCTCTCAGACTGGAGCCTGCAGTACAAAGCTCTGGAGTTTCTTTTAAACACTGTAATTCATCTAAGTATATAGGTTTCTATTTCAAGGTCTGGGAAATAAACCTATATATGCATATTTATATGAAGAGCAGTATCTATATATGTGTATGCTATATATAGGAAATGATCCAACTTGATTTCTGTGCACACAAATTTTTTTTGCATATATGTTTATATACAACCACAGATCTGTGCATATTCCTGCGAGACTACCCTGGTTCACATTAAGAATGATGGATGGTCTCCTGGGTTGTTTATGGCCGCCACCAGCCCCTTTACTCTGTGTGTGTGTGTGTGTGTGTGTGTGTGTGTGTGTGTGTGTGTGTGTGTGAGAAACTCTCTCCTGCATTCATATGTTTCTCTGGGCTTCTGTAGTCAATGAAGAAGCAGTATGTACTTCAGGGATGGGGGGCAGCAGATGATCTTTTCTTTGTAAGGTGCTTGGAAGTTTGCAGAGAGTGAAAAGTGCAGCAGTCCCCGTGGATGAGCATGCGTGGACCTGTGCGGCCACCAGCTAGACATATAGCTGCAGGTTGTCTTGGACCCTGAGGCTCAGCTGTTGGGCCCTGAACCATCACCCACTACACTACTTATCTTCTGCACCTCTGTACTTCTTTGCTACCCCAACATCTTCTAAGACAGCCGTTCAGAGTGAGTTTCATCCAAGAGGGACAATAGCACCCCAACATAATGGTTCATGGGTAAGTGACCAGGAAGCAGGTCCCGGGATCCCGGAGCTCTGCTCACTGGTGCAGGGCCTTCGTCTTTCCCTGGAAGAGGTCTAATGTACTCTTGCCATCTTAACCACTCCTGGGAGGTGGATGTGCTGGGACGGGGTTGTCCCGTTCTTCCCTTCTTGTTAGGATAGAGGGCTTGATCTGTTGCTTCTAGGAGTCCTAGTGTGTTTGCACATGAACTTCCTTCTGGCTGAGTTAACAAAATGCCTCTACCCCTTCTCCAGAGTGTGTGGATCTGCGTGCATCTCTCCCAGTTGTTGTCACATGATCCTTGTTTGGGGGTCACGTGGTATTACCATCTCAGAAACCTCCCCATTTTATATATTGCAGGCCAGTCAGTATTCAGTGTTCTTTGTCCAGCACATTGTTCTGGAAGTCCTGTGTCATGCCAGTTCCTGGACTTGCACCCCCCCTTCTTCCCTCCCTCCCCATTCTTCCTGCACTTCAGGACCCCATGAGACTGGAAGTCACACATCCAGATCTTGGCGCACAACTGCCTTGTGATAAGCATCGTTGAACAAGTGGCCAAAGGAAAGCGTGTTCTGATTGACTGCACAGACCGCTTCCAGAGCTTGCTAATGACTTTGGGTGATAAAGAGAACTATTGATCCGAAGTGACATTGATTGGACACACCACCCAGATCACTGGACTCCTGCCCCAGGCTGCTTAATCCGGCTCACTGGTGGCAGCACAGTGGCCTATGACCACAGCATGTGGCAGCAGCAGAGGCCAAAGGGAATGAGGAAGGTTCTTCTGGGGTGCAGTTTGGTGCCTGCTTGTGAGACCACTCGCCTGTGGTCTGCTGTCACTTTTGTGAGCATCGCGGAGCTTCTGATGTGGCTAGAATAGTGTTTGTTGACACAGAGTAATGGCAACTTAGCAAAGCATGGACATTTCCTTCCAGAGATGTTCAGAATGGGCGTTTTCTAAATGGTTTGGGAATACCTATCTTCATTTGTTTACTCCCCAAATCGTTCACCACATTCGTCTGGTTTTCAATGCATTCATCCCATCTCACTGGGCCCTGTTGCTGAGTTCTGTAGACTGTCGTGGGCTAGCTGGAGCCTGGAACTGGGCCCCTGTTATGAGAGCAGATCAAGTGTTATTTCCCTCCACCTCCCTTCCATGCTGCTGCCCTCGGGGAGGCAGAACTAAGAGCTCGATTCATTTTACGATCTTTTGTGATCTTGACTTCTGTAGGGAGCCTGAGCCCAAGCCAGTCCAGCCATCAGGTCTTCAGGACCCTCAGTAGCCTGCTGCTTCCCATGGAGCCAGACTGCCCCTCTGTAGTTTCTGACTTCTGAGCCCCAGCCTCTCTGAACACTCTTTCACTGTCCCCATGAAGTTCAAGCCCCCACCTCAGCTACTTCCACTTTGCCTTTGTCTCACCTCTCACTCCCTTGCCCCCCTCCTTTCTTTGCAGCCCCTCATCCAAGGCCACACCTTGTTAGGGTTAGGTTTGGCTACAAGTAGCTGAACCCTCAGAATGATAATGGATCAGTAACGTGCACAGGCCAACTTTGGTATAACCTGCCCAGTGCTGGGGTTCAGGACTTGTTTATATCCTGTCCCTTGATCACGCATAGCTCTTGGACGCTGAGACACTGTGTGCACCAGGTGCTATCAGGAAGCAGAGAAGAGACCATTTCATATCTAAGGGAGTTTCCTGGGCCCCACACACCCATCTTCACTTTGTGTTCCATTGGCCCAAATGTGGTCAATGTGCTACACTAGACTTCAGCGACAGCCAAGAAGCTTTATTAATACAGCCCACTGTGACCACTCAGGAGTCTGTCACTCAGATGTGTTGGCAAGTTTTGATGGAGTGCCATGTAGCTGCCCAGAGCCTGGCAGGATAGAGGGGTAGCAAACAGGAAAGGCGTGTCTTGTTCAGTTCCTGCTTGGCCTAGTTCTGGTCTGTAAGTCTCCTGTCATTCTCCCTCAGCCCTACCTACCATGCAGGGAGGAAAAGAGACATAACCTGCCAGGTCATATGAGCAGCACATGGAGCGTCTCATCCCAAAGCACTGTCCTTCTCAACTGTCTTCAGCTGGAGAAACTTAGTGCTAATTAAAGCAAACACGCCCATGGTACGTGGGGCCAGAAAGAAAACGTAAGGAGTCCGGGCTGACAGAAAGAAGGGGTGCCAGAAGAAGTGAGCTAGGACTAGGGATATGCTAGGCTGGCAATTGGAAGCAGGCTGGCAGCAGTAAGTAGCTGGCATTTACCCACCACACCTGGCCAGCAGCCTCCATTAGCTACCCTGAGATCTGAGCATCTCTATAACCCAGACGGTGGCTCTGAAAAAGCAGGGGAAAGCTCTCATCTGGGTGAATGAGGAAGCCTTGCCTTCTGCAAAGTTAAGGATCATTTCTTCTCTGCAGACCAACGTTCAGAAAACTAATTCTAATTTGCAGTCAAGCCTGAAGCCCAAGGGTACAGCTCTCCCCTCCCTCCTTCTCTCCCTCCCTTCCTGCCTCTTCCTTCCTTGTTTAACTTCAAGTGTAAGCCGTAGAGTTAGTGGTTAGTGTGCAGATGCCATGGCCAGGCCTCAGAGCTGCCCTCCCTGACTCCTCCCACAGGGATCTGCAGCACACAGTCCATCTCCTGGGTTGGAGATGTAATTTTCTTTTTCATGTCTTGCCTTTCTGGAAAATTAATGGCCTCTCCATTTTTCACAGAAAGAACAATGAAGGAGTGTCTTGATAGGACGGAAATACTCCATCGCTCTCTCTCATCTGATGACATGTTTAAAGCCCGATTATTTTAGGTGGGGAAGAGAGCCATCCCTCTCTGTCCAGTGCTCTGCAGGGAGACTCACAACATGGTCTTGTGTAATGCCCATGACATCCAGAGGCAATAATGGTTGTCATTTTGCAAATGAGCAGAAGAAGGCTGGCCGAGGCTCTCTTTTAGTCAGTGGTCTTTCTGGTTTGAGGCCTGTCATGTAGAAGGGGCCCTGAACCGGAGGTTCAGGTAGTCTAGGGGCAGGTCTCTTTGGAAAGCTAGTCATTGGAAATCTCAACCTTACCTTGTAGCATAGAGGAACAGCAGGCCAATGTCTGCAGAGAGGGAGTGGGACAGCTGGGCTTGTAGCACAAGACTGCCTCTTCCCAGGGTGGACAAGAGACCATGTGGTGTACCAAGACCTATGGCCATGCTGAATTCCCATCAGATGGAGTCTTATCTCCCTGTAATACCAAAGGTTACAGTCAGAAGTGGGACTCACTTGCCCCAGTAAAGGTAGCAGTAGAGCAGCAATATTCCTGCTACATGATTTCCTGGGGGCGTCTCTCCCACGCCCACTTGTTCTTGGCTCCTCCCATCTCTGGGTCTGCTGTGTGTGGTGGGGCCTTGCTTTCTGGTGGTGACCTCAGGCTTCTTCTTTCTCAAGTTGAGATCTCCTTGGGTGAAACCTGTTAGGTGCCAAACCTGGGACAAACAGCTGAGGTGCCTAGTTAACATATCAAAGTGGACCTGCCTTCAGGTTCTCCCAGCATCCCTCAGTCCCTGACTGTTACGGGGTCTTCCTGGCTTGCACACCCTGCTCCCTACCCTGAATTTTCCAGTCCAGCGGCTCAACTGCTCTTCCCTGTATAATCCAGCCATTTCGATTACCCTCTCCTTTTCTACCTTGTCCCTCTTGTCTGCTGCACCTGGGTCCCCTCTCTCCCATTCCTCTCCACCTCTCCCAACATGACCCGCAGTCTGGTCATGTCCACTCTGGACTCTCCCAGATATCCCTGCTTCTGGCTGTGCTCTACCACAGTTCTACAGTAAACGTTCTCCTCCACCACATCTAGAAGTGGTCATGGCCTTTCCTTTGCTTTTATTTCCTTTTCTTTTTTTTCCATTCAGAACCTTTTGTAAGATGTCTCTTTCACTTGTAAGAACCCTGCTGACCACTTTAAGCACAGCTGGATAATTCTAGATTGCCCCCACTTAAGTAAGCAGATCAACCCCTCTGACCCATTGGCAGCAGGTAGAGATCACAGGTTCAGCACCCCCACCCCAGGCCCTGCCTTTGCCATAGGCATCAGAAGTTCAGTCCCTTTGCCACGGCTGTACACGTTACAAGCTCTGTGTCCAGTTGCATTCCTATGCCCATCACATCTACTAAGGTGCTCAGCTTTCCTGAGGCACAAGCAGCCTCTTTAGAGGTTTGTTTCCCTGGGGCTATAGGAACCCTCAGCCTCCATAGCAGGGCATGGGACCAGGTCCAGCCTCACTAGCTTCTGTCTCTGCCGTTTCTCAGCAGACACCCAAAATTTCTACAGCATGCCCCACATGCTCCCCCCAGTTCCATGCTTACTGTGTGCCCACTGTGTGCCATACATGATTCTGGAGGCAAGGAATGAACAAAACAGGCTGGTCCCTCGCCTCTAGCCTGATTTGCAGTCCTGGACAAGGCAGCATCTTGACTGGCCAGATACACCTGGCACGGACAGCCCTGGGCTTCAACTTCCTCATCTAGACAATGCCAATCCTCAGAGCCCCTTCCTTGGAGACCAAGGAAGGCCCAGGGCTTTATGGGGTGAGTCCTCTTTGTAACAGTAAGTGCAGGAGTGAAGGGGCCAGCCAGCCAGCCAAGAACTCTGTAAACTGTTGCTGGGCAGGACAGATGGCGAACCGCGGGGCCTGGTTGGTGGCTGCAGGCCTCTGTGCTGTGCTATGTTTGGACTGTCCTACACTGAGGGAGGCTGGCTCCATGGCCCCTTCCCTTGGAAGTCAGGCCCCTAACCTGAGCCTCACAACTTGTCCCTTCTCCATGGGAGTCTAGACTCCCTTTTTTGAAAAGCCATGGCTACTAGCTTGGCCAAGAAGGTCTGAAGAAAATGTTGTTCAGTTTATAAACATGAAGGAGAGCAAACTGACTGTTTAATTGTAGGGCTTCTGTGAACCTGCTGCCAGTGGGAGAATTTCTGTGTGGGTCTAAGCTACATATTCCCTGACAAGAGTTAGAAGAGTTAGAAATAGGGCCTGTTTTTTTTTTCCCCCTTACTGAGGCTTAGTGTTCACTTTGAATGTCAGATATGGGGGCCTAGATGGAGGCTTGTGTTTGGGACAGAGCTGAGCAGTAGAGGGAATTTTAAAGCAAGGTTATATGGATAGAAGCTGTACAACCCCCTGGGCTCCCCTTCAAAAGGAAGGGGAGGGAGATAAGCCCTGAGGCTATGCCGAAGCAGTAACTTCATAGGCTGTGAAGTCAGCTCTCCTTGCAGCCATCAAGAGAGGGCCTGCAAATTTGCTGGCTGATACCAGGACAATCCCTTAAAAACACTGCTGGAATGTGTGGCTCAACCACGTCTCTTGCTAGCTGGTAGGGGAACCACCAGACACTCCCTGAGAGAGTGTCAATACACCCCCTCTGGTGGCATGGTCAAGGTTCTCTGGAGGTTACACTTGCATCATCCACCCCTCCCAGCTACTAAGAGAGCACCTTTGCATCCTTCCTAATGCTCCTTTGCATCCTTCCTAATGCTCCTTTGCACCTAGGCCCTTCCTAATGCGCCTTTACATCCTTCCTAATGCTCTCTTTCCCATGAAGACTTCAGCGTGTGCATTTGCATCCGACTAGCATTGTGTCCTCAGCATGCTATATTGTGCCTGACACTGAACAGATACTGCCTTTTCTGCTGGACCAAACAAAATGAGGGAGCAACCCATCAAAGCTAAGGCAAATGTTTGCTCATGTACACTCCCATCTTTGTGAGCATCTGAGGACAGTGTCCACAGCCACCAAGGCCCTAGGACCTCCAACCACAATGCCATCAAGAGATGTGGCAGCAATGATATCTACTTCATGCTGATCTGGAGCTTCTAGGTCTATGTTCCTTGTAGGCCGTGGATAGAGGGCCATGGTTCAAAGGAATCTGATACAACTCTCTTAGCTTTCTCTGGCTGCATGGCAAAATATCAGGAACCTATAGCTTCTTCTACAGCTTTGGTGACAGTCACCTGTGGTCCAGGTATCTGCACATCACGTATTCTGGAGGGACTGGGAGACTTGTCTCTTTTGGCTTTTGTTGGTTCCCAGTAGTTCTTGGCATTTGTTAGTCAATAGCCACATCTTGGGCAGATCCTGTATGGGCAGGCATGTTTTGGTGACAGAAAAGACAGCAGAAAAAAAGGCCTTGAAATGGGGAATCTAAGTCTCCTTGAAGAAACCCAAAGTGTATTCTTCTTAAAGGTGAACTTTCCTGAAAATCCCACTGAGAACCTCAGCCCTGGGCTGCTGTGATGAGCAAGAAGGAGATAACAAGAGCAGGTGTGCCCTAAGTGCTTGTGTCAGAATAAAGGAGCAAGCGTGTGCAGGAAGAGTGAGATCAAGAACAAAGAGGCTAGGAAGCCAGAGTCTATAGATGGCCTTCATACCTCCTCCTAACGCCCCACCTTGGGGTATGTCCTGGCCCAGGGATCTCTCAGCCACAGCAAACTTCCTCAAGGACCATTCCCTGCAGTGGCTCATGGTCCTTGGGAAGTGATGGCTCTGTCACCTAAACTCTTAAACTCTTGTCCTTTTTTGTTGTGCATGTCTGTGTGCATATATACAGGTATGCGTACATATGTGTGAAGTACATGTATGTTCCTGTGTATGTATATACCAGAGGTCAACTCTAGATGCCACTCCCCAGGCACTGTCTACCTTCTCTTAAATGACCAATTCTCACTGGCCTGGAACTTACCAGATTGGCTTGGCTGTCTGAGCCCCAAGGACCTGCCTTTCTCTTCCTCCCCAGCTCTGGGATTTTGAGCACACACTACCGTGCCCAGATTTATCTTCCCACATGGATCCTGGGAGTTCTAATCTAACTCTAATGCTTGTAACACTTGTGCTTGATTGACACCCATTTCCCCAGCTCCAGACTCTTCTTCGGTGTGATCAGAACTCTCCTTCCCAGTCTGGGCATGGTGACACACACCTGTACTCCTGACAGTTGGGAGTCTGAGGCAGACAGATTTCAGAACTCGAGGCTTGCCTGACATAAAGAGATAGCCTTCTCTGAGTCTCTGCCTGCCTTGATGAGATGCATCCCAGAGATGCCATGCCACTACGGTGTCTCATGCTCTGTGTTGTACTTCACACGGTAGCTCAGCCCTTCATCGGGTCATCTGTGTGCCAACAAGGACACATGATGTTAAGATCTTGGACTTTTATCAACCGGGTGACTCAGAGCAGCGTGTCTCTTACCATTTTACCCCACAGGGTGGATGTTGGGGCTGAATTATGGAGAACAAAAGAGAGAGCCAGGGAATATAGGGTTTGGATTCAGTTGTGGCTCCTTAGGCTGTGAGCAAAGCTGGTTTGTATTTCCCTTGCCCCACACAGACGTGAGAACAAGAGAGCCATGGAGAGACTGGGTTCAGCGAGGGACATGGTTATCTGGCCCACATCTCAGCTAGTGGCTGTGGAAAACCAAGCCTCGGAGCCCCATGGGAAGGGCACAGGGAGATACTACTTATGAAGCTGGGGCTCCGAGGGCTCCCATATCTCATAGCTGTACCCACAAGGTTGCACTTCCTGTTAAGCACAGGTGTAGAGAAGTCAGGGCTTACCCAAGTCCACCTCTTGCCCAGAGCAGGACCTGGTGTTAGCTGAAGACTGACTCACTTTCTCACACCTTGGCTCCTTTAGAGCAGCACCTCTCAACCTTGCTAATGCTGAAACCCTTTAATACAGTTCCTCATGGTGACCCTCTAACAATAAAACTATTTTTGTTGCTACTTCCTAACTGTAATTTTGCTAGTTACTAATTATAATGTAAATATCTATGTTTTTTGATGGTCTTGGGTGACTCCCCTCAAAGGGGTCGCAGCTCACAGGTTGAGAATCACTGCTCTAGACCCAGGAGGAGCTCCCTCACCTCAGAGAACTGTCCCTGGTGGCTAGAGGTGCCAGATGAGCCCAGCTGCACTGCAGGAGTCAGGAAAGCACGGACTAGCACTAAGTGTCCAAGTTGAGAAAACATCTTGTCTGTCAGTGTGCCTTCTGCTTCACACCAACTGCTTCTCCAGAAAATTAGTTCTAAGTTTCTAGTATTGCCTCTGTGTACATAGAACTTCCTGGCCAAAGTGAGTGAGGGTTACTGTCACTTCAGACCTTGGGGTCCTTCATCTTTGAAACAGAGGGGCTCTTAGCACGTCTGTCATCGTCACACAGCACCCTGGCAATACCTAAACACCCTGACTCTACTGCACGCAGCACCGTATTCTCATGGTTGCCTAGCCCTAACCATCCTGCCTTTCCTGGATAGCACACTATATATCCTTCTAAACTACACACCCAGCACCCCAAAGCCTTCAGTGCCCCCTTCTCCCAGAACAGAATCTATAGGGCTCAACACACCCATAGACCTCATCCCCTTGTACCCATGCCAGCCCATTGCCCTCCTCCACCTACCCCCACTTCCTGCCGTGTTCTCCCTAGCTGGCTTATCTACACCCTGGAGTCTCAGCCTTACCATGCCACCATGCTTGGTGCTTGTATCTCTCTCTACCTGTCCTCCTGCTTAGCACTTGTCATGTGACACTGAAGTTTTACACACTTAGATGCATTTTATTTCCAGGCAGGCTCCAAACTCTGTCATTAGTCATGATTCCGGCAGGAACCCCCAGCCCTGCCAAGCCAAGGTGCGCAAACCAAAACATGACTGTAGGAATAGCGGGGAGCTTTAGGGTGTGTAGAGAAGAGAAGATGCCACCAAAGGACCCTTCCTGGTGGGTGTCATTTTCATTAGCTGCTGAAGTCACAAGGGAGAGAACTGAGTGCTCCAAGCCAGCCAGCAGGAGCCAGCAGGACTGCTGCCGTGATAACAGACATATCAAGGTTACCTAAGAGGTCTTCCTGGCCTTGAGGAGGGAGAAGATCAGCCTCATGGAACATTCATGGCCCCATCAAAGGTATTTTTATGGCTGTTTGTGACAGATGGTTTCCCTGAATGAAGCTTGATGTCCAGGCGCAGCCTAGGACTCTGACTCGATTTTCTTCCTCTCCTGGTTCTCGCCTCTAGGTTTTACCTTGGAGGTCAAGCGCCTTGCTCAGCTGGTAGGTGGATGTGCATCAGGGGATCTGATCCGGGCTCTTCCAGCATGTAGTAATGGGGGGAACAGCCAACCTGAGAGGAAAGGATGCAAGGGAGTATTTGTGTGGTTTTTCCTCCATACGGGATATAGTCTCAGTTATTGGGAACACTCAATAACTCACCAATGGGTGGTGACTCACCAATGTCAGGCATTATCAAAAGATGAGTCAGCCCCCAGCCTCTTGTTTAATGTCTTACCTCTGCTAGTATGCTCCCTCTGTCTTTGTCTGACTGATTACTCCTGAAACACACCCAGGCTCAGACACTGAATCTCTCTTTCACTGGGCAAGTGCTGACCACTGATCACGCAGTTGATGCTGGGCACTCTGTGAGGGTGTGAAGTTTAGTGTTCTGTTGATATGGAGAACACTGCTCTGAAATGGGTTATCTAGCTGGGTAGTACTCCTGACAGGGGTGAGTCTGGCTTCTAATAAATGAAGTCTACGGAGAGGGGAGGGCCACACAGGCCCCAGGTCAGTAGCTCACCTTCCCCTGGGGAGGAAGAATATGGCTCTGGTATGACAGCAATGTTGAAGGATGGAGCCACAGAAGTGACTCATTCTTACAGTGACATCAGTCAGGTCTGCAGTAGACCTCTTCTGTGTTCAAGGAACAAGGAAGTCAGGGGTGCTCCAGGGCAGCAAACACTGATGCAAAGGACACATAGGTCAGAGAATGAGGGCAATACAAGTCAATAGCCTTCTGGCACGCAAGCTTTCAGAGAATTTTTATGTTGTCCTCAGCACACCTCATTTTCTCAGACCGTGAGTATCTAAGAAATTGGCTCCTGACATTCCTCTGTGGAGCAGGAGCTAATGGGTGTTAGTGCGTAGAGAGAACGTGGTGAATGGTAGCGGGCTAGCTGGGCTCCCGCCCTCAGAAATGAAGGAGATGGCTACAGACTCTGTCCCACTTAGAAGACTCCCGGAGACCAGAGACCTCAGGCTGGGAACCAAGGATAGATATCAGGAGACCCCTGCCATCGAATATGCCTCAAGGCATGGCCAGAGACATCGCCAGGAGAAAGTTTGTTGTGTAAATAGCCAGATGGATACTGGTTATGGGTGTGTTTCACTGTCATCTGATGTAGCTGTAGCAACAGAACATCACTGAGTGTATTCTCAGTGACAGATGTGACAATCCCATACTGCTCCCTAAGAAAGCTCTGTGGTGGCCCCACAGAGGGACAGAGGTGAGCTGATGCCATGGGCTCTGAAAGAAAAATCACAGTGAGAAAGCCCTTCTCAGCATCTAGGGTGGTTCCCTAAAAGGACAGGAAGTCAGATATGTGTGGGAAAATGGGATGGGGGTCGTGGCCCGGGATGACAGCCAAGTGGATGTGCTGTGGATGTCAGCATGCTTCTAGACACAGGTGTTCTCTAGCCTAGGTCCAAGGTCTGCCCCTTGGACCGTGTAAGCCAGTTGGCAACTTCATGGAGCAGAAGACCCCTGCAGCTCAGAAAAGGACAGTCCTGGAATATCTCCCATGGGAGGAGCATCTGCTTTGGCACTACACCGAGCTCAGAATTCTCCCTGCTTCAGCCAGGGGGGCCTAGGTAGACCTCTGCAAAGGTAGGAAACCTTATGAGAAATAAGGTAATAGTTAGATGGCTGGGAGTCCCCAACCATTGCTCCCACCAAGCAGCTGTGCACCCAGGAGCAGCTGCATATCCAGTGGCTGCTCCTCCAGGGACTGAGTGAGCAAATACACTTATCCTGCTAGTATCGACAGTGCACACCTACATAACAGTGGCCATCAAGACAGGCACTGTATAAGCCTTCCTGCTGGCCAAAAGGGTGAACCAGAGCTTTGGGGGTACTCATTCTTTCCTATTTCCTGCTGCCCAGTGGAGATTAAGGCCTCAGCTGTTTAACTCCTGGTTCCTTACCCATGGTCTCGTAGTTAGGAGATACTTGAACCCAAGTGTGTGTATGTGTGTGTGTACAGACAGAAATAACTACTCTTTTCAAGCCTTCCTAACCCTTGTGGAAGATGGTGGCCCATTAATGGGTTTCACCATTAAGTATCATCAATCATGGAAGTTTTAAAAAGATGATTTTCTTCACTGTGTAAAGTACAGTATCTCTGTCCGAAAGCAACCTCCTGAAAGAGAATGTGCTTTCTCTTGTTTTGTTTCCTCAGCACAAATGATATGTAAGCCAAGGCTTCTCAGAACCTGGGTTCAGGGGGATTCAAGAGCATGCTGCAGTCAACTTTGGGGAAAGCAAAGACTGTTTCCCCTCCTTTGTCTTGGAAATACAGATGCCGGGAGTGTAGTAGAGAGGTCGTTTGTTCTTCCCAGCTGCCAGGCTAGCTTAGACCTGAAATAATCACACAGAAACTATATTAATTAAATCACTGCTTGGCCCATTAGCTCTAGTTTCTTATTGGCTAACTCTTATATTAATTTAACCCATTTCTATTCATCTGTATATTGCCATATGGCTGTGGCTTACCAGGTAAAGATCCCAGCATCTGTCTCTGGAGGTTCCATGGCTTCTCTCTGACTCTGCCCTTCTTTCTCCCAGCATTCAGTTTAGTCTTCCCCGCCTACCTAAGTTCTACCCTATCAAACCAAGGCAGTTTCTTTATTCATTAACCAATAAAAGCAACACATAGACAAAAGGACCTCCCACATCAAGGGAGGCTTGAAGAGAGGGCTTCAGAACCCTTGAAACTAGAGTTACAGACAGTTGTGAACTTGGAATTCAATCCAGGTTTTCTAAAAGATCAGCCAGTTACTCTTCAGCACTGACCATCTCTTCATCCCCCATTTGATGTTTCCTAACCTTGCTCCTAGCCACAAAATTCCTCTATGGTTCTATCATCCTGGAAGCAAGAATGACTAGAAAGCTGCACTATTATGAGTGCTCACATTAAAGCCTCAGTGAGATGGCAGGGGCACACCTGGACAGTTGGCTACTGCACAATTAAAGGAGCGACTAGAATGGTTTTTAAGTAGCCAGTTTTTCTGGTTTCCTGCAGAATACAGAATGTATGTAGGATGTTCAGTGCTCAGATTGTAGGACAGTCAGTCCTAAAAAACCAAGATGGGCGGTCACCCCAGCACTGGCCTGGGATTGAACATAAAGTCAAGCTACATAAGTCCCAGAATGGTTACAAGAGTGCACACGCTCATCGCAGGCAAACCCTGCAGCTCTGTATACTGTGGTAGACAGCCGGGATGAACACAGGGCCAGAAAAGGGCTGCACTGTCCTGAGTGAGCCTGGCCTTGCTCATGGCCTTCTTATGCATGGCCTCAGCAGGCTCTTCCTCCGCTGGTCCCTCCTGCACACATCCCCCCATGTGTGGCCCCTAGCATGGTGAGGCTGGGGGACAGTTAATCAAGGCAGTAGCATGGAGCCTTCATGAGCACAGATGAGCATTTGTTTCCTCAGGGGAGGCACTTCCGTTTCTGAGTCTCCAGCTTTCTTTGGCAAAAAAAATATTGTCTGGGGTAGATGTGTGCCAATGGAAAGGACAGTCATAGGGTAAAATTTCCAAACAAACCACAAGGCGAGGCCCACCACAGTGGTGGTTTGAGTCCCTGGGCAGCTCACACAACGGTCTCCTGCCTGGCTTTCTTCTTTCCTCAGCCACTGCTGCGAGCTTCCCAGGGAGAGCTTTCTGTTTTTTAATCTTCAGCCTTCCCTCTCATGTCTCAGCAAATCGGTGAGGCTTAGAATCTCTTCATTCCGCCCCGACAGCCCTTATCAATCTCCCCCTTAATTAAAGCGAGCAGCCTTGGTAGCAGGTCTCTCCCACGTCATCTGGGACTGGCTTGCAGCTGCAGCATTGAATCGGCCTTTCTTCTGCCTCCACGGCGTCCCCAGGGTTGGCAGCAAGGATGCCTGTTGGATACAAGAATAGAATCTTAGCGGCATAGGTGGAGAGGGACATGGATGTATGGCTCCAGCTGGAGAGATGTGTAGACAGGCAGGAGGGCTGAGAGAGAAAGGGCAGAATGGCCCCAGGTCTGCAGTGGAGTGGGTGAGACAGCCCGCCTGCTATCACTGTTCTAAAATCCTGAGCCAGGAAGGACCTTCAGGGCTTTGGGGATTCATTAACCAAATGGAGCATTTGGACAGCCAATTTATAAAACAAATTAAAGGCAGCTTTAGTCAGCCAAAAGGGGGTGAGGAAGCCAGAGGGAACTGGTTCAGTAGGTGAATTTTGAGGGTGGCTTCAACCTCTCTACAGGCCCCTCTTTAAGGTCACATTTGTGACCAGTTAAACCCAGTCATCAGAAACACCCACATACTGCTGCCCAGGTGCCAGCACTTTTGCTTTTTTTTTTTCTTGCATTTTGGGGCTGTGGTTTTATGTGAAATTGGTGATGGTGGCAATGCCTGGGACCCCTCAGATGTGAGTGAGTTTCCCTGCCCCCAGGACCTTTTAGCACACTTATCAAAACAGACCACAAATCTTGGGCAAACAACGAACTTTGTAGTCTGCTAGGACTGGGCCAAGTCCTCAAAAGTTGGCTAAGACTCCCTCTGCTTTTTTCCTGTCTTTTGATGAGTGAGGTGAGCGAGGTGGGTCTGTGGATGCCTGGAATGGAATTAGAGTCTGGTATGATGAAACCAGGAGCCAGTAGGGTTGCATGGGGGCTTGGTACATGTGCTTTTCCTATAAATGGGGTTTCTGGTGAGATGCCTACAGAATTGCAGGCTTGTAGCTGGGAATGGGGAACGACCTTGAGTAATTACCTGTGCTCTGATTCCTGCCTCTGGTGCAGCTAGAGCCACCAGCCAGACTCCAAGGCAAGGGACTCCTTTTGTCTTTCCACATCCTCCAAACTTTCCTGTCCTTCCCTGCTGCACCGGAACATCCCTTAGTTCTCAAAGACTCCCTGATAGTGAAGGAGCCTTAGACTGTTTTAGACAGCCTTAGTTTCCTCTCCATTTTACATCAGAGGTTTGCAGGCTCCATGAGCTGCCCATGGTTGGAAGGCTGGGCAGCTGTGTGATCCTAGGCCATTCCAAGCCAGCGCCTGTGTCCCCCACTGCCAGAGTACCTACCCATGGACATTGCTCATTATTCTTATCCCTGTTAACGCACGGTGGGCCTGGAGTCAGTCCTGAGGCTGCTTGCTGTGACTACAGATGACATCAAGTATGGCCCCGCTTCCCCGCCCTCCCTCAATGCAGAGATTCATTCTTTCTCCTTCCTGCCTGTGACTCCAAATGAAGCTGAGTCATCCTGATGGCAGGTATGCATCTTCTCATGAGAAAGTCGTGCCCGCCAGAATCGTACAGTTCTGTCTAGAATGCCTTGTTTTCTCTACCAGTTTTGGTGTATTCTGTGGAGAGGACAGACCTGGGGGAGGGGTGTTAGGTGAGCCAGGCAAATGCTATGTTGAGAAGAGACCTAAGCACTATATGAGGAGGATGCTTCTTTAGTCTTCAGTACATATACCCTCCCTACCTCTGAAGCCACCCTAAGTACCACCAGCAACTCCTAGGCCAGAGGGACCAAAGCCAGCTAGTTCTCACCAGGAACACACTTTGCTGAGCAGGTGGCAGGGCAGTTCTCATGGGAAACTAAGGCAGAAGACACTGCCATTGACAGGATCTTAAAGCTCGGAGAAACCACCTAGTCTCAGAGCCTCAAGCTTCCCAAAGGTTCCCCTCTCAGTAGTCCAAAGCTACACTTATTGTCACCTTGAGGCTCTGGGAAATCTACCAGCAACCCATTCTTGTCAGAACTCAGGTCCTTGTCAGCTGAAGGGCTGAGGCTCTGGCCATGTTGTTGTCAGCTAGGGTCCTGCCAGCTCCCAATAGCCACCCTCATTGCTTAAATCCTTTGGTACCAACATCGATGGGATCTCTGTGATCAATGGGAGAGAATGACCTATTCTTAAGAGTCGGCCTGGGGATGTTAGACCCTTCCCACACATCATCCACTTTGGGCTGAGTCACGAGCCCTAATTTTGAGGGTCCTGTACAGCATGCTGTCCTCACAAGTGTCCCATGCCAGCACCACATGCATGCAAGAATGTTTTCTAAGGGTGGGTGGTCATCTTAGACACTTCCACAGGGTGTGACACCCGATTTCACTGAACTACAGGTTTGTGGGCATCAAGGGTCAAAGCTGGGTCTCTTACTTACAAGCCACTGTTGCCTAAACAGCACAGATGTTTCATCTCTGTCAGCTCTTGGATGTTGTTAAAAGAAGGCTCCATGCCAGTGGTTCTCAGCCTTCCCAAAGCTGCAACCCTAATACAGTTCCTCATGTTGTGGTGACCACCCCCATCTAACATTATTGTGTTGCTACTTCATAACTGTGATTTTGCTAGTGTTATGAATTGTAACATAGATGTCTAATATGTGACCTCAGGGGGTCAGGCCCTGCATGTTGAGAATCTCTGCACTATGGGCCGGCCATCAAGTGCTGTCTTACAAACAGGAAGGTGGAGGAAGAAAGGGCTGTTTGCACTTTGTTTAAAAAACATCATCACAGTATCTCAGACTTGACTCAGTGGGACCCAGGTGTTTAGGGTGTTCCAGAACCCACTTCTCAGGGATGTCTGAGGGTTAGAATACTTCATGCAGCTAGATCCTGGAAGGGATGTTGGAGATAGCAGAAAATGGTCACCACTTAGCACAGGCACCTCAGGAAGAAAGTGGGATACAGCAGAGGCAGGATAATGGTCGCTTCTCACAGACAATAAATGGAAACTCTAGAACTTCATACACTCTAGAACAGCAAGTGATTCTCAGAGGCCTGCAGTACACAGATTTCCTCCTGTAGGCTAGATGCTGCCAACAAGCAGCTGGACCGGCCTAGGCCTCAGTTTCCCTTCTTTTAAGTCCCCGAGAGTAATGCTTCCTGTGCCAGATGCTCATGTTGAGTGACAGATGAGATTGAGTTTGAGGCGCCTTCTGTGTGATGTCTAATTCCTCACTTAGAAAAATACATAATCATCCCATATAGCTGAGGCAATTAGTGTGTGTGCATACTTACGTGTATAAGCTATGGTTCTCCCCGTGGCCTGGTAGGATTAAATATCAGGAGACTCCGCTAATGTCTAGGAGTGCCCATCCCTCACTCCGCATCCCTGGTTGCTTATCTAAGGCTGAATACTCACTACACAGTGGACTAACAAAAGTCTGTAGGTAGTGGGCAACCATCTTTCACCTGGAACACACCCCTGCGGCCCTGTGTTTGATCGTGAACTTCCGGAGCCTCCATTCCCAGCTCCTGCCTTACAAGGTTCTTCAGGCACTAAATGTACATGAGGCTTTCAGCACAGGCCTGTCACAGGGTCAACGGGCAATCAGCACTGCTGGCAATGTGATTAGTGGTGTCCACTCTGTCACCATTAGTCAGCCCTGACATTTCAGTCTCCACCTGTCATCATGCCTGTTGGAGAGCTGGGTGCTGCTGATGTACCCTTGGGCTGTGCTTGCCTGGCCGGCGACTGTAGCCAACAGCCTAAAGGGTATAGGTAGCTGGGGGTCAGATGTCATAAGCTGGGCCTTCCCTGTGGCTGCAGCCAACTTTGGCCTCTAGAGTGTGCCTGGCAGTTCTTTGGTGACAGCAGTCTAAGCCTGAATTTGGCATTGGCTTGGGACAACTCCTTCTGGAATCTGAGCATGTGTGCATACGTATGTGCAGTGTTATATGCTGAGCTAGGCTCCTCCTAGATTCACAAATTGAAGTGCTTCCCATCCCTGGACCTTAGAAAGCATCTGCATCTAGATACAAGCATAGAATGAGGTTATAAGGATGGGCCATAATCCAACGGTTGGTGTCCCCATAAGAAGAAATTTGGATGAGGGCTGGTGAGATTGCTCATCAGGGACAATTGATTGCCTGAGTTCAATTTCTGGAACCCACGTAAAGGTGGGAGGAGAGAGACAACTCCACAGTTTTTCTCTGCCCATATTATGGACACACATGCCTACACTCCATGCATATCATACATGATAAAAATATTTTTAAATTGTAAAAGAAGAAATTTGAATATAGATCTGTACAGAGGGAAGATCCTGGGAGGAGGCAGGAGAGCGGCCTCAGAAGAAGCCACTTGATGTCTTGATCTGGGACTTCCAGCCTCTATAAGGACATTCTGTGAAGTCACATAGTTTATGGCACTTTCTTGTGGCCATCCTGGCAAACCGACTGTGTCTGTGGGATGTGTGTGGTGTGTAGTGGTAGTTGTGTGTGTGCGTATTAGGATGTGATGGTATTTCAGGGTGGTATAGTTGTGGTGGGTGTGTATGTTATGGTGTGTGTATGTTAAGATGTGTGATGGTGTTGTGGGGTGGTAGTTGTGCATATGTGTGGTAGGGTATGTGATGGTATTTTAGGGTAGTAGTTATGATGTGTATGTGTTTAGTGTGCATGATGTTTTTTGTAGTGGTAGTTGTGTGTGTATGTGAGTGTGTGTTAGGGTGTGTGATAGTGCTGTGGGGTGGTAGTTGTGATGTGTACGTCAGTATGCGTTTATGTTTTAAGGTGTGTGATGGTGTTTGGGTGGTAGTTGTGGTGTGTGTTAGGGTGTGTGATGGTGTTTGGGTGGTAGATGTAGTGTGTGTGTATAAATGTGTGAAGCGGGAGGTTGCAGAGCACCTCTGCTTTGATACTTAGGGACCACTTCTATTTTTAACTAACTTGAATTGGTTCCAGCACAGTCTGTGTTGGTCATCACTCGTACCCATCTCCTCTCATTCTGCCCCTTGCCACTTTCCCTTCTGCGCACATACAGTGACAAGTCCTCTCACATGTAGCAACAGGAAGTGCCTGGTGTTTTGGTTCAGACCCAGATGGATTGCAGTCCCGTTTCTGTCACTCAAGAGACTTGTCCCTTGGCCAGTCACATCATCTCCCCTTGCTGTCCTTAGTCTCCTGGCTCCTGAATGGGGTGCTCAGATTCCCTCCTTTGTGGGTCCTGAAGTCTGTTGGGAGGCTGAGAGAGCACGCTAGTGGGTTAGCTGCATATCATTCATCCAGGTGGACATTGGGACTTTGTTCCAGTGCATGAACCACAGACGCCATAGAACACCCATGTCCACTCTTTCCATATTTGTGTTCAGAATCATAACCCAGCATGCACAGTGGCTAGACAAGTCTCTGTGCTGTATTACAGGAACAGGTATCTCCATCTCCTTCATCTCCCTTCACAGCACCTGCTGGGAATCACAGTCATGATGCCCACAGGTTGGTAGAAACAGCAGCCCACACCTGTTCACATGCAAGGCTGTACATGTGGTAGGCTCCTGGTGGAGTGATAGACTGCAGCTCCAGACAGGGAATTTCATGTGGTTGAGTATGGCTCAGGCTGGTTGTCGCTGCCCTGTGGCTTTCTCCTCATTTCATGTGCACAGGATGGCTATGAGAAGTCAGTGCCATGGTAGCTTTAAAATGTGGTGCATGTGCAGAAACAGTGGCAGGCCCCTATGCAAAAGAGGAAGACTTTGTACCATCCTGGAGTGTTAATATATCCTCATGCTATAGTCCTGATGTCTGTATCATAGCAGAAGGAACGCTGTCTGTGCAGTGAAGGAAAGCCATGTGACCATGCTGATCTATAGAAAATTATGTACAGGATATGGGGGAGGGGAGGGACTGTCTATTCTGTTATTCCTACAACTGCAGAATATAGACGATCTAATCCTGTCAATCAACTTTAGAGTTTCTACTCTTTGGATGGTACAGAGTGAGCCACATTCAGTAGAAAGCCTGTCTTTAGGTTTGAATTTGGACCCTTTCTGTCCAGCAATGTGTGGTGAGGTATCCTCTCAATGCTTGGCATACTGTGACCTTTGGCTCCAAAGTCATCTCAGATTCTGAGTGGAGCAGCTGAAATGTCAGGGGATGGAGTGGCTCAGCTTTGATGGTGGGTAGGGTAGGATGCTCTGACTTACAGTGGGTGTGTCAAGAAAGAACCCCACCCAAGATCTAGTTTGCTAGTACATGTATACACACTGATGAACTGATACCTACTGTTGTCTTGCCAGAGTCCAGACAGTGGGCTCTGGGTGGCAGAAGGGCCAGTGTCATGGTTCTCAGGAGCCAGGGATAGACAGTTCTCAGAAGTCAGACAAACCAGGCTGGGTTCCTTTAAGTTGTTTACTGGCCAGCAATTGCACAGAGACAAAGTGATACCCTAAGTGGCCTTATAGGTCTGTCTTTAAGACAAATTTCAGGCTAGTGTCAGGCACCTAGGGCATCTGAATCAAAGGTGTTCATTGTGTTAGTTAGATCCAGGCCAAGATACCCCAGGATCCTCCTTCAGAGGGCCATTTCCAATCTACACACCACTTTTCTCAATGGAACCTCTAGGGTCCCTTCAAGTCCCCTCCCACTCTTCCCTCTATAGAGCAGATGGATGTAAATGTATGGGAAGGGGGAGTAATGAAGCTGGGAGATCTGGTATGTGGGCCTTCTAGGACAGGGCCCAGAAGAACAACTGTGGAGTTCCAGAACTGTGGACTACTGAAGGGGGCCACTCTTAAGGACCGTGCTCAAGTTTACTGTAGTGACAGTAGATGACAACCTGTGACAGATGAAGAAAATACCTCCACGGGAAAGCAATACTGCAAGTCTGCCATCACTGGTGGGACTATGCTCAGAGTCCTCGGCCTTGGGCTCAACTGCCAACATCAAAGAGTCCCATCTGATGCATTTTCTGGCTTTAGGAGGACATCTAAGGGGCCCCAGTGGGAGGTAATATGTACAAGTCACAGGCCCGGGTGGTAGCAGGCAAGGCTTGGCCCTCTTTTACTCCAAGCAATGGCAGAGCATGGATGGGGGAGTAGATCTGTGGTCTTCAGTTGAGTCTGGAATTGTGAGAACTCATAGATTCCCCAGACTCTGTCTCTATCCGTCTTTGAAAACATGCCATGAGTCTTATTTGGGTTGCATGAATCTGCCATTTCCTCTCTCTCACATTGCAGCCTTGGCCCCAATCTCCATTTCTGACAATTAGGCGAACAGCCTCTTTTCTATCTACTTGAAAGACTACCCCACACAGTAGGGTCCTAGCACCAGACTTCTCTAAGAATCACCCCCCACTCAGGGGGAGCACCCTGGTTTCATAGGGAGATCGTGATTACAGCCTTCCGGAGGCCTATAAGTGACATCGACTCACGTAGGTCCTGTGTGGAGTGTGAGTGTCCATGTGTATGATCTGGAGTGTTTCCTGGTCCTGGCAGGTGTGACTTCAGCCATGGCCCTGGTCCCATGAATATGACAAATGTGGTGTCAATGCTCTCCCGAGCTGCATGTTATATTCGGAGCTAGAAAGGGCTTAAGGAGGCTCCTAGTGGGCAAGTGGAGAAGCACAGAGACCCCCCCCTACACACACACACACTCAGGTGCCATTGCCTTCTCACTGTGCCTTTAACATGGGAGGGTCTGTGGCTGCCAACTCAAGTGTCCCAGGACGTCTTGGCAGGGTCCCTAGTTTCTCGGCAGATGTCTTTATATGTAGATGACAGAGTCGTTGTAAAAGAGTCGTAGAGATAGGGCTATACATTCCTGGTCCTGGGGCCCTGGTTTATTGCTGAGCCTTTCCAGATGGGAATTCCTATAGAAGCATGATGTGGCTCACTTCTTCAGAGGCTGCTGGACTGTGCCCTGGGCAAACTGGATGTCTATACCTTTCTGATGCATTTAGTTGCCAGTCCTGTCCTGTAGGATATCTGGCTCCAGACAAACCAACCGGCCGTGAAATTTCCCATGGGTGGAAGTGACCTTCTCCTCAGATCTTATTAAGGAAATTAAATTTCCATTTTATTGGGAACATTAATTGATCCCCAAAGAATTGAGGGCAGAGTGTCTATATGTAGAGTTTCAGGTCCTGGGGAGGGGTGAGGTTGTGATCAGCCATGTTGTCCTTCTACAGCCTGAGCATCCAAGGAGGGATGCCATGCTTTTGCCCTAACCCCCAGCATCCATAATGTCCTTCCTAGACACCTGTGCTGGTATCAGAGTTTTTCTATCTTGTGAATTACCAGGAATAAAAAGGCCCTGGACTTAGAAGGCAACAGTGCTTCCCCCGACTCCAGTCCTGCTCCAGCCGCCAACGCTGCTGGAGGAGCCTGGCTTCTGAGCCCTTCTGAGGCTCACATGCCTGGTCATATGTCAGGATCCCAGACCCATTGATGTGATCCTTAGACTTAGGCCACTGCTCCCAGAATTCAACTGGGACACTCAAAGCTGTTTGGAGCTCAGTGGGAAGGAAGACAGGGTCAGAAGCCTGTGTGCTCAGCGTGCCCTATCTGAGGGGAGGGGGCGGCTTTGCTGTGAACAGGTATCGGAGCCAGTAACCAAACAGCGATCATCCCTTCCATGCCAGAGAGCCAGTGACAGGGTTGTTTCCAGTATCTGCCATCCTCTTTGATTCTCTCCCTTTCTCTGTGGGGTCAGGGGTGGGGATGAGGAGAAAATACACAGAGACGTAGAATGATGTACCCCCAAATCACAGCATCCTGATGCTGGAGTCAACCTCAGGTCCTCCTGGCTGTCACAGCCTTAAGAGGAGCAGTGTTATGAGGCTCATACCAGTCTTCCCTAGGACCCCAGCCTCAAGAGCTCTCTCCAGCTCTGCACCTGTTCCCAAGTCCAGTCGCTCTGCCTACTGCTCTCAGTCTGCCTCAGCAAGGACAGCTCTTGCTACAGCCCCAGCATACCCCTTTGGGAAATGAATGTTGTTTTGGTTTAAATGTGAAATATACCTATAGACTCATTTGTTTCAACACTTGGTCTTTCTTTAGCTGGTGGTAATATTTGGGGAGGTTCTAGAAACCTTTAAGGTCATATAGCTCAGTCCCTTGCCCTATTTGCTCCCTGTTTCTGGACTAACGGATGCTACTAGAGCTGTAGGCTAAAATAAACCCCTTCTCTCTTAAGTTCCTTTTGTCAGGGCACTTTGTCAACACAGCAAAAGTGGAACCAGTGCACCCATTAACGATGGTGATGCAGTACCTGGCATGCTCTGCAACCTCAGAAGCATGCACAGGAGCCCAGCTGCAGAAACCTCATAGTGACCTGTCTGCTTTGCCACCTATCCATTCCATAGACAAGGAAACCGAGTTTAAGAGATTGCATAACATAGCCCCATGACTGCCCAGCCTTTTCTAATCTCTAAGAGCCATTTCCCAAATCCAGAATAAAATGTCCAAAGCCTGGCCAGTTCCCCAGCATCCTAGGTAGAATCTTTGATCTATTTCCAGCATGACGAGACTACAAATTATCTCTGCAAGGCTCTGGACTCAGTGAAAACAGGCTTTCTCAAACATGTAAGCTATTCCTAATCCAGTATATAGAGGCCTGGCTCTGTCTTTGTCCCCATAGACCTAACTGTTACCAGCCAGTCTGTCCCTCCTTAGCTTCCCGAGAGACCTCCTGTGTGAAGCAGTCAGTATGAAAGACCAGACTGAGTATACGAAGGTCTGATCAGGCCAGCAGGCTGGCAAGATGCCAGCCTACTAATGTTCCATTCGCCTGAGGTGGCCCATCCCAGTCTTCTCCCTGCAGAAAAGGAGCCTCCAAAGGGCAGACACTCAAGACAGATGAGCTTCGTTGCTCATTTCTGGAGCCATGTCTGTTGGAGCAGCGTCTGGACAGGGCGGTCAGGAATGGGTAGATACAGCTCACAAACTCAGCCCAGAGGGAGTTCTCAAAGCCCAAGACTGCAGTTTACCAGGTACGGTGGGTCTATGGCAGGCCACAAACCCCACCCATCAAAGCTGCATACATGGCAGAAATTGCTGATCTTCTCATCTTGGCGTCTTCGTGACTCCCCACCCCCATCGAGTCTCAGTTCTTCCCGGGGCTGAAGGCTGAAACCTAAGCTCCTTAGCATGGTGTCCTAGACCTTCCTTAATGTCTCGCTGGGTTCCTCACCTGCTTCTGGCTGTGGGCACCTAAATCACTTCCCTCTGCTAACCCCGTGTTTGACAAGGACTCAGCCAGGCCTCACCCTAGACACTCTGAAGACCTGGCTCTCTGTCTCCATGTGTCCCTTCCCTCTCCATGTCAGGCCACTTCTTGCACCTAGCGCTGTCTTTTCTATGTCGTGTGAAGTGCTATCCCCCTCACTGTGCCTTTGAGGTGACCAGGCACAGGAAAGGGTGTCTACGGACTAAAGGCTTCCAGCCCCCAATTGTTTATGTTGACCTTCTACTCACCACCGTTCAATTTGGAGACCAGGCCTCTAAAGAAGACACTGAGCTTACCTGAAGTCCTAGGGCAGAGGCCCTGAGCCAGCAGAATTAGTGGCCTTGCAAGATAAGGTACTCAGAGCTAGATAAGCCTCAAGGAGAGGCCCAGTGAGCACAGGGTGAGCTAGTCTTGTGCTGGCTAAAAGGAGGGTCTCACCAGACATTCGTCCTGTGTCACTTTGATTGAACCTCAACCTTGGGAACCACAGATGCCCACATCCACTGTCCAGGCCACACAGTCTACGGTGTACTGTGATCACTGTCCAGGATGAGCCCTCTCCGGCATGTGGCACAGTGTCTAAAGATTTGTTCCTGCTGGTGGCAGGTGGCGCTCATGAGAGGACACCTGTACACATAGCTTCATGCTCAGTAGGCGACCTTGGCATATGGAAGCCCACTCTATTCTTTCTGAAGTTGAAGCAAAGGGCTCCCCTCTTCACAATCTGTTCAAACCCCTCTGCTTGGAGGTGGTAGTTGTGGGGGCATCTTTGGCACCTACCTGGCCTGTGGCCCGAGCTACCATGCACTCGGAGGATGTCCAAAAGGTGTAGATGTAGTTGTGGATCCTCACTGTCCCCTAGGCTCACATGGTAGGACTGGACTGTGTTGAACAGGGCTGCTGGAGTGGTCAAGTAAGGGCCGGCGCTTCAGGCTCTGCACAGCAGTCCATAGGCCCTGCCAGGGCAGAAGCCAAGCCATTGTGCTGAGAAAGAACTCTCAAATCTCTCTTCTTTATTGTTCAGCCACTTAATGAATTCTCAGAGTGAGGAACAATTTGGGCCCAACCAATAGCCAAGCACGGCTCTGATTCTTCTCTCACTGTAGCGCTCCCTGGGGGAGTGGGGGTGACAGCTGCTCCCACTTTGATTCCTGTTTACCGGGTTGTTCCAGTGCCTGTGGCTGCTGCTCTCTGCTCAGGCACCCCAACAGGCTCATGGGGCCGTAAACAATGGTGTTTCTCATCCACTGCAGCTCAGCCTAGAAGGCTCGTAAAAGGCACTCACTAGTAGCTGCATTTTTTTAATTATTTAAAGGATCCTCGCTCATGGTAGTTGGTGAAATAATACAAAGCCATGTAAAATGTGTCAACATCCCCACCCTACCCCCCCCCCACACACTCTCTCCCTTGTCTGCCTTCAGAGGAGAAACTCAGCCCTAGCTCCTGGCTGTCTCCTACACACACACAGGCATATGTCCGCCTGTACGAAACATGACTGCTCTATAAAATGGGGTGCTGCTGTCAACCCATATGCTGTTCTGCCACCTGTGCAATGCAGCCATTGGAACACCATTCCTAGGATTTGGGGGTGAGACGTGCACCCAGAAGGCCGATCTATAAAAGTGGTCATCCCCAGTGCAGCTAGTTCAGAGGTAGTACTTTAGAGAAGTTATTAGGCCACCCGTGGATGGATTTGTAATCAAATGGCACAAACTGTGAGTCACAGTGGCCATGGGGGCAGAGGGGTCACAGGTGCCTGGCTCTGAGTCACTCATGGGTGCAGGGAGCAGCTGGTATAGAGTTCAGTCTTTTAGCAGAGGTGAAGGGCTTTGGCCCCTTTTAGGAATTTGCTGCATTTTGACTTTAGCTCTGCAACTCATTAGCTGCATGGCCCAGATACCTAGGTCACTCATAACCTCGGTTTTACAGCTGCAGGAAGGGGCTGAAGTCTAAGCCTAGATCCTGCTGAGGCTCTGATTGGTGGACCCCCCCCCCCTTATTATCCTTTGTCACCCAGTCTCAGGACCTTGGGGTTGCCGGTGGCATCCTTCCTCCTTCCTGCACCATGAACTAAGTCATCCCTCCTTGGGAGCCCCATGTCTGAGCAGGATGCTGGCCAGCAGCCATTTGGCTTCCCTCTCCCATCTCTTCTGGGAAGCCCGTTGGCACTGCTGCGGGCTTTGACTCTGTCCCTGCTCATGGTGGCTGTGGTCTCCCTGTTTGATATCATAGTTGGCCCCTTACCTCTTTGGAACCGAGCAATTGTCATGGACACTGGAGGGCCATAATTCAGCTTTCCCAGCCTCCATCCCAGAGGTGGAAGCTCAAGGCAGTGGGGGACATCCTGAGCCCAGAGACAGCCTGCAGCCCCCCCCCCAGGGGGCTGTTTGCCTCACTCCACTCAGAGACATAGATTGTAAAGACCATGGGCAGGTCTATTACCTTCTGGCTTGGCCCTGCCAAGTACCAAGTCTCCGAGTTGTTACCATGAGCTCTGTTGAGAGCTGGTATCAGTCATCCTTCAGAAAGAAGGCTCTAAGTTGTCTCCTCTCCAGAGCATGGTGGGAGAGATACAGCAGCAAGTGGCTAAAGGGACAGGAGACTTCACACCAGCCTCCTCTGTGAGCCTTGTACCAGCTCCACAGGTGCGGGGATGGCAGACATGGGGGAGAAAGCTGGGCTACGAGGAGGCAAATGATTCACTCCAGATCGGGCAGATGAGGAACCTCATCAGGAATGTCCCCAGAACCCATGTGACTCTGCTTCTGCTTGCCTGGCTATAGAGAGGCCAGAAGGTGGGCAGATGTAGATCTCAGAGGAGCTGACTTGGAATCCAGGTCTCACCCAGCGTTTGGGCACAAGTTGTCATCCACTGACTTCTTAGCTCCATTCTTCTACATCCCTGTCACCATGTTTGTTTAAATCACCAGAGTCCTTCAGTTTTTACATGATGATGTGGTTTTCTTGTAGCAGAGCCAAGCATGTACTGCAGTTTAAGTTTTTTTCTTGTTGTTCATTTTTTAAAGTTATTCTTGAGGCAGGGTCCCATGTAGTTCAGGCTGGTTTCCCAGCTCCCTGTGTAGCCGAGGATGACTTTAGACTCCTGATCCTCTCATGCAGTGGGATAGCAGGAGTGTGCAGCCATTCTCAGTCTACACTGGGATGAAACCCAGGGCTTTGTACATGCCAGGCACGAACTCTGCCACTGAGTTATGTCGTAAACTCTAGTTCCTTTTATTAGAGAATTAACAACTGTCTGTTTTTCCTTGTTTATTTTTCTATGAGTTTTGCTTTGTTTGAAATTCCCAGAAGAGCCACGATGCCCCTCTCAATAGCACCACATCCATCAGCTAAGCTACCCGTGGCCTGCTTCATCCTTAGAGCACGCCCAGGGCCTGGTTCTCCCTGGTTCTGATCCTGGGTAATTGCTGTCCTTCAGGCTTATCATGGGAATGCTGCCCCCAGCATGCCCTCCTGCTCATTCTTTTTCTTTTTCTTCGTCCCTCCTCTGTGCCAGTCCCCATGGTCTATTCTGTCTGTCTCATCATAGGTTTATTTGTTCTGTTTTACTGGAGTATTTCCTCTGATGCATGAAAAAAATTATACTTCTAGATGTCTGGGAAAAAAATACTCTCATTGAACTTAATGGATCATTTGGCTGAATATGGAGTTTAGAATCCTTTCTTGCTTAGTATTTTGAAAGTGATGCCCATGTCTTCCAAAATTACATCTCTTAACTTTCAAAATGAATAGCTTATATAAAGAGCTTGCAACGCTGCAGTCTTGTACGATCCCACGATGACTGAGGCTCTGTAAGTGACCTGCTTCCTTCCCTGGGGGGCGGGGGACTGCCTCGCTGTCCAGTATTCTGCAGTCTCCTGAACAATGTTCTGATGGTGTCCTTTCGGAATTCACCTCTAGGCCCTCAATGGTTATTCTTAAAAGGGGTATTTTTTCTCACTCAGTAGATTATAAGTCATACTTAGTTCTCTGAGGCCAGCTTCTTGGTGTCTGTGATTGATCTCCCCACCCCAGAGAGTTTCTCTGTGTGTTCCTGGCTGTCCTGGAACTTGCTCTGTAGACCAGGCTGGTCTTTTTTTTAATTTATTTATTTCTTTATTAATTAATTAAAGATTTCTGTCTCTTCCCCACCGCCGCCTCCCCTTTCCCTCCCCCTCCCCCAATCAAGTCCCCCTCCCTCGTCAGTAATCAGGGTTCCCTGCCCTGTGGGAAGTCCAAGGACCACCCACCTCCATCCAGGTCTAGTAAAGTGAGCATCCAAACTGCCTAGGCTCCCACAAAACCAATAGGTGCAGTAGGATCAAAAACCCATTGCCATTGTTCTTGAGGTCTCAGTAGTCCTCATTGTCCGCTATGTTCAGCGAGACCGGTTTTAACCCAGGCTTTTTCAGACCCAGGCCAGCTGGCCTTGGTGAGTTCCCGATAGGACATCCCCATTGTCTCAGTGTGTGGGTGCCCCCCTTCGCGGTCCTGAGTTCCTTGCTTGTGCTCTCTCTCCTGGTGCTCCTGATTTGGACCTTGAGATTTCAGTCCAGTGCTCCAATGTGGGTCTCTGTCTCTGTCTCTTTCATCGCCTGATAAAGGTTAATATTCAGGAGGATGCCTATATGTTTTTCTTTGGGTTCTCCTTCTTATTTAGCTTCTCTAAGAACACGAATTATAGGCACAATGACCTTTATTTATGGCTAGAAACCAAATATGAGTGAGTACATCCCATGTTCCTCTTTTTGGGTCTGGCTTACCTCACTCAGGATAGTGTTTTCTATTTCCATCCATTTGCCCGCAAACTTCAAGAAGGTCTTGAACTCAGAGATTCACCTACCTCTCCCTCATGAGTCCTGGGATTAAAGGCGTGTACCACCACCACTCAACTGTGACTGATCTTAAGGCAGGAATTGCCAGCCCTTTTCAGTCTGACTAAGACTTCATTTAATGATTTCTCTCATAGACTGAATTTTGAAAGGCTCTATCTTTCAGCACACACACATACACACACTATTTAGAAATAGTGAGCTCACTGTCACTGAAGAGCAGACTAGGCCAGCTTGGCCTTCCAGAGGTGAGTGCCAAGTGCAGTGCCTGGCACACACTGGAGCTATTAGACACTGTCTTCTCAGCAAGTGAGAGAATAAAGAACTTGATATATTGGGCATGCCTCCTGGGTGCACAGCTGATGACTGGCAGAACCACTGAGTCTGGGAACTCCTGGTGCTGGGTCTGCCCTGCTCTCGCACCGCGAGGAGGCTGGGTGAGTGGGCTCCATTGGTGAAGTCGCAGCCTTGAGCCTTCATACTTCCTGGCAGTTAGAAGGCAGCTCATGCACACTCTCCCCTCTCCCCCAAATGCCACCCTTGTCGTTTACAGAAATACTGAGACTGCAGAAGACTATGCCATTGGGAAGATGCCTGTGACCCACTAGGGCCAATAGCAGGGCACTGGTTGCTGGATGTCTCTGGATAGTCCCTTGTAGTTCTGCTGCTCAGAGATAGTGTGGTGGAGGGAGTTGTAGTCTGACCTCACTGTGTGTTAGGCCTTGTACATGGTCCAGAGATGCTTCCTCGGCCTCCATTGTGCCTTGGGTCTCCACCCTGAGAATTTCCCCTTGAGACTAGTCTGCATGAGTTCACGAATGGAACATACTATAGTGTGGCTGTCTAAGCAGAGGGACAACCTGGCTCCTGCCCATCCCTCCCAGCTGTGAGTGCTGAGGACCACTCCTGTCTGTGGTTGTCATACTCCTGTCTGTGAACCAAGTGGTATAGGTGTGACATTGTGGTCAAAGACCACAGAGAGGACAACCCCGGATGGGTATGGGGCTTGTCAGCAGTGCTTGCAGACCCGAGCCCTCCAGCAGTGACTCAGGAGGCCTTGTGGCCAACTCCACACAAAGCTCCAGCGACACATTTGGAAAGCATTTATTTCTGATGGCTGCTGTCTTGGTTTCTCTCCCTTTACCTGCTAGTCTATTTACTCTGAGAAAAGCACTTAAAGGAGCAAGGTTTATTTGTATTGTACGTCAGGGAAGTCACAGCATCAGGAACTTGAACCCACTAGTCATGCTACACCCACAGTCAGAAGAGCATAATGAATGCATGCATGCCTAGGGAATGGTGCCGCCCACACTGGGAAAGTCTTCTCGTATTGATTAGTACTCTCCATAGGCATGGAAAGAGGTTGGTCTTGAAGGTGATTCTAGATTTTTTTTTGATAAGTGGACTATTAAAATCAATTATTACAGTTGCCAAAGGTACTGGTCTACAAGCCCCAGCTGGGTCAGACATCCCAGGAAAGACAGCAATAATGGTCTAGTTCTGAGAGGAGAGGGTAGGAGCTATATTCATCCTGAGAAAGAGCCTGTCTCCTGACCCTGGGGAGAGTGGTACCATCTCTACTAATGAAGATGGATTTGTGCTCATGAGTTGTGAGACTTCTCTTTATTAAGGATCTCCAAATTCACCCAAGCTGCCCTACAGACTCAGCCAAATCCCTGTCCAAAGTGATGACCCTTCAAATCATATGGAAATTCAAGCAACTAAGAGTGGCCAAAATAATCTTGAAGAAGAACAAAATTGGACAATTTGTTCTTCCAAGTCCTGAAGAGTTGTTGCTTCCAGCTGCAATAACCAAGCATGGTATTGGCACAAGGATGGAGCTCTCAATCAATTCAACAAGTCAGAGCCCAGAAATAAGCCCTGTGTTTATGCTCAATTAATTTTCTACAAGGGTGCCAAAACAGTTTAATAGAGAAAGAAAAGGAATTTCTACAGTGCTTGAGCAAGTGAATCCATTTGCAGAAGAACAAGGTTAATCAAATACCCGAATCTACACTATGCGAATATAAAACTCTCAGAAGAAAACACAGATGTAACAGCTTCACAGCCTTGGATTCAGGAGCAGTTCCTAGTAGACATTAAACATATAAGCAAAACAACAAAAAAAAAAAAAAGAGAGAAAAAAAGTAGCTTAAGATGTCATGAAAAAAATTGTTCAGAGTGTTTATAAGTGTCAGAAGTGGTTGTAGAAGGTGGTATTGGAAATGGTCTCAAGAAAATGACCATACAATGCAGAGTACTTCAGGGAGGCGGAGAGTCTTCTGCAGAAGGAGCACAGCTGTGGAATTCAGGTTAACAAACACACCCAGCTGAACAACTGCAGAGCTTTCATCCCTATTGCAAGGGATCCTATGTCTCATTCTGGTTGGTCAGAGGTTGATCTCCTGTTCCAATGGGGGTGGTTAATAAGGGCACACTGTTTTAGCGGGGGGAATGAACCTGAGCACACATTCGGATTCCAGGAACCGCTCCTTTAGGAGAGACTTACACCCTGTTGGAAATGCAGGCCCCTTGTCTTATTTGATAGAAAGAATATTACATCTTTTTCGCATTTCTCATACTTCTCCCCTCTTTTACCTTACATTTCTCTTTCTTACATCTATTTAACATTGTCACACTCCCTCATTCTGAGGTATTCATTAATAACAAATTGAGTAAATGCAGGGGTCTGACTGTCACAGCTGTTTTTATTTCATCTTTGGACTAATCCTTGTACACATGGGATCTCGCAACTGATTGTGCTCATGACTGTTGGGACTGTAGCACTGGAAGTCAGGCCTGAGTTCTGGTAATGAGCGGCTCTTCATCTAATTCCTGTGTCATTCAAAGGAGGGATTATATCGGAGATCCTGGCAATTTCTTGGAGCATCTCCCATTACTATTTGAGTATTTTCCAGGAGGTGTCTAAGTCAGCGCCATAAAGGGAAGAAGTATATACCTAGGGAGTGGGCCCCTCCCTGCTACAGAGTCACCCACTGACATGTCATCTGATTCTAAACATGGGGAAAACTCGTTGGGAGAGGAAGCGGGTACAAATATATCTGTCTATCCCAGAAGGTTTTCTGTGTCTACCGTGTTTCTAGAGGGTAAAAACTATCAAACTGAACAGTTAGCAGAAAGATTGTTTGATCGTATTAATGAGTTTCCCATCATCTTGGCCCATAATAAGCAGGTTTAAACCAGACCTTTCTTAATTTTAAAGGGTCCCTTTGAGCCAAGGTTGCCCATTTCCGTTGTTGTCGAAGAATGTCCAGCTCCCTTCAGGCATCAGGGTGAACGGGACCTGGAAGAGCCCCTGTCAGGCCGCTGCCAGTGTATTCTCTTTTCCATGCTCCTCAGCAATCACTTTCCAGGCTGGAAGGGGGGTGATCTGTAAATTCAAGTCAAGGGTCTGGATGAGGAGGCCCTGTAACCTAGGAGAAAGCAGAGGGGAGGAGAGTCCCAACATGTAGTTTTTGAAACGTTGATCTCTAGTTCCTATGGTGGGAAGGTCAGTGTTCCTTGTTAGGTTTGACAGTCCATTACAACATTTCGTGAGGGGACAGTCCTGGGTCCTTCTGAGGGGCTCTGTAGATTCCAAGCAAAACTATAGGCAAATGCTTGGTCCAAGGCAATTCAGACTCTATAATTTATTACTTAAGGGTCCAGCTCATTCTTTCTAAGTTACTGGAGGAGGGAGGGTGCCAAGGAGTATGTAGTCCCATTTGGTGTCCAAGGCCTCATGGGAGCTTTGGGATAGTAGCAGCCAATGGCTCCAGTTAGCCAGTAACCAAAATCTCTGACTATTGACTCCGAGAGTGGATTTGTTATGTGGATGGCCATAGTATTGGGGAGCGGGAACACGTAAGTGTTTCAGTAGACTCTTCTTAGGCATCTCCACACAGTTCGATAGATAACTTCTGAGCGGCCTGGCCAGGATTCCCTGTCCACACCATCACCATTGAGACATTCTGATTATTAACAGGCCACACAGCATCTGCGATCTGTTTTGCTGTAGTATAGATCCCCACACGTCCCTAAATCCTCAAAATGGCTTCCTATGTGATCTGGTGCTCGGGTACTTCCTCTATGCAATTGAGACCCCAGTCCCCTCCTTTTTGGTTTGGACAGCATTTCCCGCCACAGGGAAGAACCCACTTTCCTTCTGTTGTTTTGGTAGCACCTATCTTGGAGTGGCTATGGGCTCAGGGAAGGGAGGGATGAGAGTGACTTGAAAACCTCAGAATCCATCACAGTTTCTTCTGCTATTTCATCTATCAGTCTGTGCTTCAATGATGTGTCCCCTTTAATGTCAGGGCACGGGCCAGGGCGGTTTCCTCAGACAGTTGTAAGTTTCTAGTAACTGGGCAGTTAGTTCCCTATGCATCAAATCCTTTCCTTTACTCTTAATTAGCCCTTTTCCATCATTTGCTCAAAGCCCGAACCACTCCAAATGCATACCTGTGACCAGCGTGCATGCCCCCTCCCTTTCCCTTCCTGTTTTCTCTTTCTCAGGGCTGGTGAGGTCCTGGTGGTTTAAGTTGAATAACACACAGGTCTGGGCTGACTAGTTATTTGGCAGTTGTCCACACTCAATAATTTTTAATTTAGTCCCACCAAACACAGAGCACTTGTTAATGTCTTTCCTCATGAATTACATGGGAGGCCCACCTATAAATAGTGCGGGTCTCTGCGGGAAGGGGTTTCTCTTAGCTCAGAGCAAATCTCACTTTAGTTCAACCAAATCTAGACAATAATGCTCAGTATCAAGGGATTCCTTCTGGTTAGGAATTCAGCAGGATTTAAACAGTTATCAGTGCCTGCAATTAAATCGCTCTTTTCTAGAATAGTCTCATACTTCGTTGCGTTTAGAGTTTGTCAACCTCCTCCTGGCTTTCTGCTGTCAGATCGCTCTTACTTGATGAAGTGTGCTCACAGTTAAACAGCCAGAAAGGTTATTAACTCATGGCTCTGCTCAGTGAGGAGGGTGGTGGCCGCTGCTGACGAAGTGTATTCTGGGAATCCTCAGCACAGTTTTACAGACAGGCCATCTGCTTCCCACCTTCCTGCCCTCATAGTCCTGAGCCAGTGCCCCCAAAGAGAGTAGCTTTGTTTACACGCACAAAAAGGTGACAGGGCTTTTGTAGAGAGAGGGAAAGGCCCAAATCGGGGCAGCTGCTAGTTCCTGTGTGAAGACTTTTGCAGCTTTAATTTCCTCTGACTCTCACAGGAGGCAAGCAGAGTCCCCGCTGAGGAGTTTGCCATGTAAACCTTTGGCTTTGGTAACTTAAGGGTCAATCCAGAGTCTACAGTACCCCACCAACCCTGGGAATTTTCTGAGTTCTTTTCCAGTTTGGAGGAGTGGGGTCTCACTTCCTCTGGACACCCTTTCTGGATTTATTTTTGTCTCCTTCACGGATTAGATGACCCGGGAGCTCCTCTTCCTTTTCTGCAAAATCGTGACTTCATTTTGGAGATCCCGAGCCCCTCTTCTCCCAGGAAGTTTAAAAGTTCTGTTGTTGAATTAGTGATGTCATTCTTTCATTCTCCTGGCAGTGATGAATCATCCACAGATTGAAGGGGTTTCATTTCTGAGCTTTGACCAGAAATTCTTCTAATATTCCTTCTAAAACATCACCGAATAAACCAGGGGCTTCTGCAAACCCCTAGGAAAGATAGCCCCTCTGTACTGTTTCTTTCTCCTGGTGTCTGAATCTTCCCATCCAAAGGTACACAAAGCCCTAATTTCTTCTGCCAAAGGACAAGTCCAGAAAGCACTCTTAAGGTTGATCATATGAAGCCATTTGTGACCATTAGAACTCTCTGATAAGAAGGTTTAGGGGCTGGAATATTAGATGCTCACATTGGATGATCTAGTGTATAATTCTCAGATCCCAGGCCAGTCCCATCTGATTTTCTTCCAGAGAGGATGGAAGTGTTGTAGAGGGAGCATGTAGGGGTTGAGAAGTCCACCATCATGAAGACCTTTGATAATCAGAACCATCTTTTCTCCCTCCCTGAGGAATAGTGTACCATTTAACCATTTCCCCTGGGTTCTAGGACTGATTCGGATGGGGTAACCTTTAGCCCCTTCCCTCTGTTTCCTGATTCTCCCCAGACCTCATGGTTTATTCTGTCTCTGGGCTTAGCAGTTAGATGTTCTAAGGGATACCCAGTCCAGCTTTATCTGTCTTCAGTCCACCCTCAACTGGGACATTAGGTCTCTTCCTAAGAGATTTGTTCCTCCTCTGGGGATAGAAACAATTGAACACAGGTTTTTCTCTCTTTTTCTATCTAACTATTGCACCTTCTAGTACAGAGACTCTAAACCCTTGCCTTTAGTTCCTGAAAACTGTAGATATTGTCTATGGAGAGAAGAGGCAGAGATAGGCAGGAGCAATTTGCCCCAGAATCTATCAAAATGGGTGTTTCTTTCCTCAGTTGTTTCCCTAAATTTATCAAGGGCCCATTCGGTGAGAGTCTTCCAGATAATAGAGTCCCCAGCCTCGCCACACCCACAGTAGGGTCCCAGCACCCAGACTTCTCATTCCTTAGGGGGGAGTACCCTGGCTTCACAGGGAGGTCATAACGATGGCAGAGGCCTGTAAGTGATGTCATCTCACGTAGGTCTTGTGGAGTGTGAATATCCATCTGTATGATTGGGAATGTCCCCTGGACCTGGTGAGTGTCCATCTGTCTGATTGTCAGTATCTCCTGGTCCTGGCAGTTGGATTCTTCAAAAGTCACAAGGTGATGTTTCCTCTTGCCCTAATAAGAAGAAACTTTTGCTGTCTCCCTTCTGTCTGGAATCCCTTTCTATTGTAGTCTCATTGTTGATGACCTGTACTTTAAGTTGGCTTGGGGGAATATAGTAGCTATATTAGTTAGTGTTATTATAGCTGTGATGAAACACCAAAGGCAACTTGGGGGAGAAAAGGCTTTATTTCATCCACACTTCACACCATTATTCATTACTGAAGGAAGTCGGGGCAGGAACTGAAACAGGGCAGGAACCTGGAGGCAGGAACTGATGCAGAGGCCATGGAGGGGTGCTGCTTACTGGCTTGTTTCTTGTGGCTTCCTCAGCCTCCTTTCTCACAGAACCCAAAGACGGCCGTCCAGGGATGGCACCACTCGCAATAGGTTGGTCCTTCCTTCATGAATCACTAATTAAGAAATTGCTCTACAGACTTGCCTATAGCCTGATCTAATGGAAACATTTTCTCAAGTGAGTGTTTTCTCACCAGTTCTGTTGACCTTTCTAGACTCTGTAGGCCTCTCTTTCTTCCCTGCTGTAAGTTGAAGGCTTTGTTCAGATTCCAGGACCGGTGTTGATTCTCTCGCCCTTCCTCATGATGAAGTCTCAGAGATCCCTCACATGGCTCCAACTGACCTCAAAATTGTCTCATGCTGGTTGTGGCTTAGGGAATTGCTCATTTGCTATTACACCTGGTCCAGTTTAATTTTTTTTCTTTCCCAGGCAGCCATGGTGTCTCTCACTATCCTCCCCTCTTCATCAGAGAAGAGCATATCCAATCTAGGTATCAGCTTGGGACAGGAACAGAGTTGGGACCCAAGGAATTGACCCAACTGCTCAGCCTCCTCATATGGATCTTCTACCAGAGGCCTCAGTTCCCCTTTTAAATTTTGGTCTTCTGACCTGGTAAAGGGGATGGATGTTGACAAATCCTGCTCCTTCCTGACCTAGGGGAACCTTCCTGAATGGGAATGTCTTTGCAGGGACTTCTCTTTTGGGAAGGGAAGATTTTGAATATCCTTCTGGCATTGTTCAAATTCCTTTCTTAATCTGAGGCATGATGGGTAAAAAGGAGCTTCACAAAGAGGGGGGAAGGAAAGGGAGCTCTTCAAAGGAGGAGAAAAGAGATCAAGATGAACCCAGGGTGGGTGATAAGTTCAGTCCTAGATGGGGTTCTAGCCCAAGATGGGAAGGGCAGTGATGAAGAGAATACCATTGAGAAGGTGGATTCTTCTCCCCCTTTTTAGGTTATTTATCCAGCAGAGCACACAATTTCTCTTCCAGATCATGGGGCTTTTATACTTAATACATTCTATGAGAATCTGACGTGCCAATCTTCATTGGACCCAAATTTTAGCCAAAAAAGTTAGAGGTTTAAGAATGGGCTCCTGGGTCTACATAAGACAGCAGTAGTCACTCAATCTGCTGTTGCTTTCCCCCTTTTGTTTGGGCTGAATCTCCCTAGTACTTGAGCATGTGCCCCAGAAGACTGTCTAGGGGGCATTTTATCTTACAGGCCTCTAATCTCCAGTTGTTCCTCTTACCCACGGTAGAAGGCTGGTTTCGCATCGCTGTCTTGTATCTGTGCTGTCTCAATTTCAATACCCCTCATCCCAACCATGAAAATGCTTAGCAAGCATCACAGAGGCCCTGCTTAGCTATTGGTGGATCTGTAGAAGCTCCAGACTAGCTCGCTCCCAAACAGAGTCCATGCAGACCACTTTATGCTGTCTGAGGATATGCTCTAGAACAGCTGGATTCCACTTGGGGGTTTCTTGCACTCTGTCCAAACCTTGCTCCATCGCTAGCCATGTTCCTTGTGGAAGACAGCAGTTGTGGAGAGCAGGCTACATTCACACCACACTTGAATACTTCTCTTAGCCACACTCACATAGTTTCCAGGATGTCCTGACTGCCAGGGCAATACTAAAACTTCATTTTTTCCCTCCCTTGATTTGTGCACAAAATCACCTGATCACGCAGTGCTCACTTAAGGCCTTTATCCCCAAGTTGCTGTTCTATTTTTGATATCTAGCTTCCATAGAGGGAGCGTTCCCATGCCCAGGGCCACTGCAGCAAGGCTACTCCGTGCACTCCCAGTTTGGGCATGGCTTACTAAGCCCCCTGGTCATGGATAATGCCCCTCATTGGGCACCAGGTGTTAGAAATGGGTCTAGGATTTCAGCAAAATCATCACACGATCAAAAGTGTTTCAATAAGGCAAAAAAGTTTTTACTTCTGCAGAAGGGTGTTCAGGCATGGCGGTTCAGTTGAGCAAGCACATGAGGGGTGGTTTTTATCCCTAAAGCAAGGGGAACCTGTGTCTCACTCTGATTGGTCAGAGTTTAGCCTCTCATTTTAATGTAGTTGATCAAAGTGTGACATGGTTTTGAGGAAAAAACTGAAACCCAAGCAACATTTTGATTTCAGGAATTGCAACTCAGGAGGTACTTTTAGCTGATGTTTAGAATGCCGTTTCATCTCTTTTGACCCTTCCGTAGAAAAGATAATGCATCTTTTCCACATTTCTCACTTAATGGCGCCATCAAGAAAGTGAAAGACAACCCAGTTAAATCACACACTGATAAAAATTTGTTATCAAGTGCTGAGAAAGATGGCTTAGCTGATTAAAAAAAGGACAAAACTAAAACCACTTGACACACAAGCTCTTTCACCCAAATTTAATCTCATGTAAAGGTGGAAGAAGAAAACTGACTCCACAAAGTTGTCCTCTGACTCCCGTATGTGTACCCCAACAACACTTGATACCCTCCCCCCAAGTAATATTAGATAAGATTTGAAACCATGGCATTTATAAGATAGACGACAGGCAGGCAGGCAGGCAGACAGACAGATAGATCTTACCCATCAGGAGGAGAAAAGACAAATTACTAATGTAAAAATGTGCCTGAGGAGACATTTCTCCCGAGAGGACTCGAAATGGCCAGGGAGTGGACATGATTCATTAGGCGTTTGGGGAAACTCGAACAGCAACCACAGCCAGCTCGTAGCTTTCAGCAGCTGAGGTGGCTGGAATCCAGGAGACAGACACTAGCGAGTGCTGCTGAGGAAGTCAGGAGGTCCTCACTGGTGCTGGTGGGGAAACGAACGGGCAGCCCTGCAGAAGCTCATCACAGTGCCACCGTGGGGACTCAGCGGTCCTGCTGCTCAATTACAGAGGAAGGAAGACAGCTCCCACAGGAACATGCACTTGGACACTGGTGGCAGCTCTAATCATAACAGCCCAGAGGTGGACAGTGCAAACGTCTCTCTCTTCAGGCTGATCAATAGATAAAGGAGAGGTGTCAGGCCCCAGCAGTGGGGTATTGTTAGCCATGGGAAGCAACAGTACAGGGACATGCGCCATGACACCAAGGGCCCGTGAAAACATGTTGCGTGGAAGAAGCTGGCAAGACGAGGGCACGTAGTTATGACTACATGTCAGTGAAATGTCCAGAAGAGACTAACCTAATACAGAGACAGACTTCAGGAAGTAGTTGCTGGATACAAAGTGCTGCTGTGGGGGTCACTGCTGCCCCGCCGCTCATGAGTTGCAGAACGACTTGCAGAACCAGCGGCGCAGGAGAGAGCCAGTAGTCCCCTGGACGCCTGTGGGGCCGTTTCTCTCCTCTGTTTGTACAGATCTTGAACCCAGCATCACTCAGTGAATGGCCCGGGGTCCTACAGTGACAGCAGAACAGGGTTCTGCTCAAGTATATTCAGGTTTTATGAATAGGTCATAGCACAGAAAGGGCCTTGTGCAAAGCCATTCTTGCTGTCTCCTCCTCGTCTCCCTTCCCTTCTTTCCCCATTTCCACCTTCTATCCTCTCTCCTTCCTCCATTTCCTCTGTGTCCTCTTCTACTTCCTCCCTTTCTTCTTTCTCCTCTTTTTTCTCTATTTGTTCCTTTTTCTCTCTTTTTCCTTCCTCCTATTCCTCCTTTTGCCTCTTCCCATTCCCTCCTCCTTCTCTTCTTTCTCTTCTAAGCCCATTTCATGCTCTCAGTGAGGGTGTCAGAATCTTAATGACAGCAGTTTGAACTTGGCCACATCTCTACATTGTGCTCAGTGGCTATTCACAGTGGCTAGTGACCCTGAGTCTTGGGATCCTAGTTTCATCTATGCTATTTTGAAGATCCATCTCAGTCTAGTAAGGTCTGTGCCCCAGCCCAGCATCTTCTGGACCCAAAGAGAACTCCCTGACACCTCTTAGAGTCTTCCATAGCACTTTAATTGTGGACTTTAGGGTGCCTGGTTGGTTTGTGGATGGATTTTTCAGATCACTGGGTGCCTTCTGATGCAGAATGTTGAGCTTAAGTGCTCATCAAAATGCCCACTTCCTGATGAACCTACTTCTCCTGCCACCCCCAGCAGCTCTCCCTGGCCGGCTTTGATTACAGATCCAATCAGGTGTATTGCCCAGTAATTAAGCCACCTGGGGCTCCTAGGAAAGGCTGTGTTTGGAGCATGCAAGGCCAGGCCACTGGAGCTGGAGGGTCCCTGCAGAACATCTGGCCAGACTCCCTACCTTGTAGGCACTGTTTGAAGGTCTCTATGTCTATGGCAAGCACAGAGGTGCCTGCAGACCTGGGATGGCTTCTCAGTACTGTCCCCAACTCCTTCCTCAAAAGATGATGGCTGGGTGAAGAAGGCCAGGGCAAACTGCAGACCTTACCAAGGAAGATATGATCAGCACTAATCTGAGCATCCGAGGGATTCTCTTAACCCCACCATGGCGGGAGTCTTGGGTAGAATGGAAAGAGTCCCCTGAGCAGAGTCAACTTCTGAACCTGCTGTTGTCCCTGTACATACATACCTCCTTTCTTTCTGGGAAGTTGAAAAGACTAAGCTGGCTAGGGTGTGAGAGTTACTGACACAGGAAAGCATTTATTCTGTGCTGGGCAAATGCTAGTTCTTGACTTTTTACTCCCAGTGATATTCCTGCTTTGGGCTTACAGGGGAGCTTCTTGAGTTTTAGGGGTGTGGTGAAGAGCACCGGTGATGGGTGATTCACAGAATAGTCAGGGCTTCCTCCAGGCTCCAAGATGGCCTGACTTGTTATCTCTAGGCAATGAATGACCCTGTACCCGATTGGACCCTCTGTCTTTGCCTAAATCGTATGCTAGCTCCTTCAATAATAAACCACCTGGATCCTGGGTCTCCTGAAACCTAGGAGTTCTCTCTAGGCATGGAGTACTTTGGAGAAGGGAAGGAGGAGACAGGGAAGCAGCCCCTGCCATTGAGAGCAAGGACAGTAGCTTTTAGAGCAACCCCACCCACTCACCTTACAGACATCCCTAAGCTACATCATCTCTTCGGCAAAAGCTAGAACAGCACAGAGATGCCTGGGGCTCTATCCAGGCTTCTGTGTGTACTCAATCCAGGGTGGCACCTGTGGGGAACTGATAACAACTCAGGTGGCATCAGCAGAGGACACAGTGGGGCCACAGACTCTCAGGTCCCCACCGTGGCATGCCTTGCTGGAAAACAAAGTACCTTCACAGTCTCCGATCAGTTTGTGAAAACCGCAGGGAATCGATAGGCTCAGAACTTCTGAATCTGATTAGCAGAGACGAGCCGTTTGGCATCAGCATTAGCAGAGCGCTCAAGTTCCTGTTCAAACAGGGCTAAGCTTATCTTTCAGAAAATAGACTGGTTTTGAGGCCTAATAACGGGCATTAAAGCCATTAATTAGCGGTATGATTCAATTTCCCTGGTGTCCTTGCCCATGCGTGTGTCCTGATGCAGAGACTGTGCCTCGGGCACTTTCCACAGATGCATCAGCAGACACCTGCTGTCCCAGTTGGACAGTGACACGTGGTAATAATATTCTCCAGCCCAGCTAGACCCCCAAATAAATAACTCCATTACAGAGAACCCACCCCAAAATGCCCCCCCTCCCCCATAGGTTGGGAGTAGCGGGAAGAAGGCAGTAGCTGGCAAGCTTGCCCTAATCTGATTACCGGCTTCAAAACAAGGGTGGTTCATTAACACAGTGCTGGTTGACAGGCCTTGGCTCAGGATGGTGGCTGTTTCTTCTCCCTCAGTGACAGGGCTCTCAACTCCTGCCTGATTCCAGGGTCTCAGGTGTCCTTGTTCTTCACCCTAGCCTGGGTGATGAAGGAGCCAATAGCCAAAGCTGTGGATGACTCAAAGGAGGGGTCTGGGTCCTCAGACTCCAGAGTATTCAGCCCTAATCCCTGTCATTGGGGTGATCAGTGGCTGTGTATTCTGCCAACCCTCTGTCTCCGAGCTAGACATGAGGTCCCAGCCACAAAGGCATATGGTCAGCTTTCAGAGACTGACGAGGCTGAAGTGGGGGACCTCAAGAAAGTCCTTGAGGGACCTCCTTTCCTTGTTATAAAGTGGTGTTAGGAGGTATAACTAACCTGGGCATGCCACCACCAGATGCAATCACACCTATGAAGATAGGTGTGTGAGGCCACTGTGATGATTAGTACCTCTGTGCTTGGGCAAGGCTGTGTCCCTGTCCCTGCTTCCTCACCCATAGCCCACAGCTCCTCAGAGGCATCTCAGAGCTTGGGGCAGGCTTTGGGACCTAAGAGCAGAGTGGCTCCCACATCCCTGTCCTGTACTGTTTGAGTAGATGTGGGTCACACCTTCCGCTAGACAGGGAGGGCCACATTCTTCTTTGGGTACCCTGTGGGAATGGAAGGGGTGGCTGCTGACTCATTTGGAAGAGACCCATGACGTGATTCCCCCCCCCCACAAAAAAAAAAACCCAGGCTAGTGTTCCCAGCGGCTTTTGCATGCGTTGATGATATGCAGGTCGACCTGCGTGCTGGTTTTCATCGTGTCTTCTTCAGTTCGCAGTTTGTTCACGTCTTATGCATCCAGTGTTCCTCGAGAAGAACTGCTGAATGCTTAATGTTTGAGCTTTTGTTTTCTTTCCGTGTGTGTGTGTGGTGCACACACATTACTTGTATATTCAGCTGTGTGTACGCATGTGGAAGCCAGAGGTTGATGCTGAAACATCCTCTATTGCCCTTCAGCCTATTGTCTAATCCAAGTCTCTCACTGAATCTTGAGCTCACCATTTCTACTATTGGGCGGCCAATAAGCTCAAGGTCCCACCTGTCTCCATCCCCTTAGAGCTGGAGTTATAGGCAGGCATGCCCAGCTTTTATGTGGGTGGGAGGGATCTGAACTTAGTTCCTCATACTTTTGTATAGCCAGTACTTTAGCTGCTGAGCATCTTTCCAGCCTACATTGTTTTTGTTGTTGTTGTTGTTTTTTTTTTTTTTTTTTTTTTTAAAGCAAGATGCTTGGATCTAGTGTGACCTGTAGAATACCTGCATGGAGCCTCCTGTTGGGCTCTGACCCCTGGAAGGCAAGATGACTTTGACCATTAGTGTGACTTGTGGGTTCCGTTGGTTTGATTTGGATGTGCAGGGGCTTCTCCAGCAGCTATGCCTTCGAAACCTCCTCCTTCTGTTCTCTGCCCGCTTCTCTTCTCCCATCCTGAAGAGTCTTCTTTACTCGAAATGGAAAACAGGTTGTGAGTAGAGTCCTGGTCTAGCATAAACCCCAGGCTCTTCTGGGGGAACCGGGAGCCATGGCGACACACACTAACACCCTTGGAGGATAAAGGCTTGCAGCCTCACTTACCTGTGGTCCAGCTGGATGCCCACCTGATTGATGGTGGAGCTACGGTGACTTCATCTGTGAGTGACTGCGAGAGGGAGGTAGGAAAAGAAAGCACATCTGGGCAGGGTGGGACATAGACCACCCATTCCATCTTTCTGCTGTGACAGTGGCCATCAGAAACCATTTGTGGCTCTTGTCCCAGGCTCTGACCGCATCACCTAGCTGCTATGCCCACAGGACAGCAGTCTGTCCTGACTGGCTTGTGCCAGGGGGATGAGCCCCAGGGCTGCGGCCCAGGGAAGGTCCCTCATGGAGCTGTCTCCCCAGTGCTCTCTCCCCGGCAGCATCTTTGCCCTGCCTGATCCTTAGCAGTTTTGACAGGCCAGCCTATTTTTAGCTACCTGTTCCCACTCCTTCTCCCTGTGGGAAAAGGAAAGCAAGTTAAATTTTAGAATTAACCCAGCACCCTCCCTCCTCCAGTGTGTGCTAGTATATAAACCAGCCTCCGAGGCGGGACTGAACTGGGGCAGCAGGCAGCAGGGGGCTGGGAAGGCTGCTGCGGGCTCACCACACTGTTCGTCTCTGCTCTGGGTCTTGTCATTTGGGTACCAGTGGGGCACAGTTCAGAGTAGTAAGCAGCTTGCCTGGCCATAGCCTGTTCTGGAATCTGGCAACTTCTGTGCTATTTCAGGTGGCTATGAGGTGGCCCCATGAGTAGTTGGCTGGAGGCATGTTTGCTATGAGGGTGAGGACTGGTGCCACCTCATGGTCTCCCAAATCCTTCAGCCTTCCAAAGCTCTCACACCCCAACCAGTTTTGTCCTGACAGTAGCCCTAAAGGAAAGGCCAAACCAAGGTTTTCAGCCTCTGTGCTCCCTGGAAGCCACTATTTGCTATTGGATAACCAATTAGAGGGCTTGTCCCTAAGGAAGATCAATTCTCCCTCCCTCGGCAGTCATAATTGCATATGGCTCTTCATCTAGCAGTGGGCCTGTAAGATTTTCTCCCATCCTCATTGGCATGTCAACTGGCGTCATTGTTCAGGTCTTGTTTCTGATGACCATATTGTCATTTCTAAGAGAGCACAATCCCAAGGAGACTTGTTGGTCCTCTGGATCTTACAGTCCTCCTGCCCCATTCAACCCTGGTCCTTGGGGTTAGATGGTAGCTGTATGAGCGAGGGCCGGGCACCCCACGAGCAGTTGTTCTCTGCGTTTTGACCAGCTGTGGCTTTCTCTAATGATCTCAGTCTCCTTCAAACAGATGCTGCTTTGATGAGGGCCGGGAGTGACGCTGATCTGCAGTTAGGAATTAAATTAGTTTAGGAGGGTGACAGTAGTAGGATCTCCTCTAAGATCCATGACTCGCTAGCCTGAGGTAATTGGCTAATTTTGCAGTACCAGAAATGATTTCCCTCCTGTTGAGTGGTCCGAAGGTCCGGTTAGATAGCAGTTGGTTACTGAAAAGATATTTGTGCCTTGGTTGCATCTTTAGAGATATCTTGCCTTTCTGATCATAGCTGTCAAAGCTAAGTAAGACTTTTGACTGCTTCCCTCTCTTGGTAGTTTGCATAGCAACTTCTAGTTCTAGGAAAGCTAGTCCTCATAGGGGAGGTTTTCAGGTCAGATTCAGCTCAAGTCCTCTGAGTACTATGTCTAAAGCCCATGGTGATTTTCTTTTTTCAAATAAGAACTTACATTCAACTCCTTGGGGGGCAGCCAAGGGCAGCAGCGATAGCCTGTGTTGTTTCAGGAGTCTCTTGGGCTTCCCTGACCAACAACTCGAAAGGAGGTTTCTCAGGCCTGGTACTGGCATTTTTGTTAAGATAGTCTATGGTTCTGGTGGGGAGGATTATCACCCCAAGAAGAGTAACTTCATTCAAAATACATGCCACATACACAGGCACATATTATATGTAATCTTTGGTAAATACAAAATAATAAGATTCATTGTGACTTTTCAGGCATCTTCAGTATTATCTCTCCCTCCTCTGCAATTAAGGTGCTCCGCCCATTTTTTATTTCCCTCTTCCTGTCATCTGTATCCTGCTGCTCTTCCTCTTTATAGAGCTTCCCAAAGCCACGGTCCCTTTTTACTTTCTTGGTTTCTGTGGTTACTGCAGGTTATATACTCACATCTAAAATTTCGGTGTTAAGAAACAGAGATGAAAGAGAACATGTGGTATTTGTATTTCTTGGTCTGGGCTACCCCACTCAGTATATTTCCTAGTTCCGTCCATTTACCTGTAAATTTCCTGATTTGGCCTTTCTTTCCAGCTGAATGGTGTTGCATACTGTACATGTACCACGTTCTCATTTTTCATCAGCTGGAAGCCATTGTTTCTATTCCCTACCTATTGTGAACAGATCAGCAGTGAACACGGCTGAGTCAGGATCTGTGGAGTAGATAGATGTCAAGTCCTTTAGACATATGCCAAGGAGTAATATAGCTGCATATGGCAGATGTATTTTTAGCTTTTTGAGTGTTCTCCACACTGGTTTTCAGAGTGGCTGCACCAGTTTGCAATCTCACCAACAGCAGATGCAGCCTCCCCTTTCCCCAAACCCTCTTTCCCCAGTATTTGTTGCTGGCTGTTTTATTGATCTTTGCCATTCTGGATGGGATGAGACAAAATCTCCAAGATGTTTTACTCTGAATTTCTGTAATTCATAAGAATGTTGAAACTTTTTGAAATACTTTTTCTTTTGAGAACTCTGTTTAGACGCAGTCTTATTTTTTGAATGAGTCCTTTCATTATTTTTAGCTGTTTGTTTATTCTAGATATGAATCCCCTGTCAGACGCGTAGCTGGCAAAGATTCTCTCCCATCCCGTGGGCTTCTTCCTGCAGTTGATTGTTTCCTTAACTGTACAGGAGCTATTTAGTTTTCTAAAGTCCCACGTGTCAGTCGTTGGCCTTCATTCCCGGGCAAATAGTCTCATCAGAAAGTCCACGCCCATGTCTTAAGGATGCTGCCTCTTTCCTCCTGGCAGTTTCATCAGCTCAGGTTTGCACTGAGGTCTTCGGCCCATTCAGAGTTCACTTTTGTTCAGGGTGATAGATATGGAGCTAATTTCCTTCTTCTGCATGTTGACATACTGCTTTTTAGACATTTGTTGAAGATGCTTTCCTTTCTCCAGTGTGTTTTTGACACGTAGCTGTAGTTACGAGTAGTCATGTTTGGGTCTTCTGCTTTGTTCCATTGGCCTACATGCCTGTTTTTGTGACAGTACCATACATTTTTACAAATTGCTGTGGCTCTAATATATCTTACATCTGGCATGGTAATCCTTTCAACATTTTTTTTTTCTTTTTTGCTCAGGGTTGCTTTAAATATCCAGGATACTTTGTGGTCCAATCTGAATTTCATAATTTTTTTCTATCTTTTATGAAGAATGTTGTGGCGATTTTGACTGAGGTTGTATCTCTGAATTTCTTTTGGTAGAAGGCTTTAACTCTCACAATATTAACTATGCCAATCCATGAACATGGGCTGCCTTTATATCTCCTAGTGTCCTCCTCAATCTATTTCTTCAGAGATGTAAAGTTTTCATTGCATATGTCTTTCACCTCCTTGCAAATATTTATTTCCAGGATATTTTATTGTCTTTGGGACTATCATGAACTGGAATGTATTCATGATCTCCTTAGCATGTTTGTTGGTGGTGATAGGCTGTCTAGTTTTGTGAACTTGTTTTTTTTTAACATTTTATAAATTGATTTTGTATCCTGCCACTTTGCTGAAATTATTGATTGTTTCTAGATGTTTCTGGTGGAATTTTTGGGATCTTGTGTCTAATTTATCATCTCCAAATAGAACTAATGTGACCTTTTTCTCCTACTTATCTCCTGTTAGCTTCCTTCTCTTGCCTTAGTGTACCAGCAAGTGCCTTGAGCGCTATAGTAGAAGGGAATGGGGACAGCAAGCAGCTCTGACTCGTTCCTGATTTCAGTGGGATTTCTTCTTCATTTCTCTGGGTTTGTCATATGGTATATTTGAGAATTTTCCACACTGACTTCCTTTATTTTACTTATATGTAGGCTCTATTAGATTGAGGTATGTTCCTTCCAGGCCTATTCTCTAGGAGTTGTATCCTGAGGGTACACTGGATTTTGTCAAGGGCTTTTTTTTTTCTGCATCTCTTAAGATGATCATGTGATTTTTGTCTTTATTTTGCCCATTTATTTATTTTGTTACATTTATTGACTTGTGTGTGTTGACCCATCCGTGCATCTCTGGGATAAAACCAACCGGATAATGGTGAATGATTTCTTTGGTACATGCCTGGATTCAGTTTGCTAGTATTTTATTGAGGATTTTTGCATCTATGTTCATCAAGGATTTTGACCTGCAGTATGTCAGACGATGAATCCATCACCATAGTCAAGGAGCACCCCAGCCCCCAGGTTTCCTCTTGATCCTTCCTAACATCTGTACCCTGCCACTCCTTCCCCTACCACACGGACACACTTTGTGTCAGGTAGACTACTTCTCACTCTTTAGAGTTTGTAGATGTAGACTCAGGCACGGTTCACTCCTTGTTCCCACCAGTTGTTTTCATACTAATCATTTTCAAATCCATATTTTTGAGTATATAAGTAGGTTACTCATTTTACTACTAAATATAAAGCCATGGTACCTATATATCATGTTCCTCTCCCTTTAACTGGATGGATACTTGACATGCTCTTTGCTTCAGCCTGTTGCACATAAATTGCTCATGGTCATTTGTTTAAATCTCTAGTAGACATATGTTGTAGGAGGCTGCTTATTCATTTCTTGGCCACCCAGACCTGAAATAATCACACAGAAACTGTGTTATCATAACACTGATTGGTCTATTAGCTCATCCTTCTTATTGGTTAGCTCTTATATTTTAATTAACCTATTTCTATTATTTTATATTTTACCAAGAGGCTCGTGGTTTACTGGCAAGTTTCCATCTGGCGCCTGGGTCTGTCTCGTGTAGCAGCTACATGGCTTCTTTCTGACTCTGCCTACTCTCTCCTCTTCTATCTGCTTGGAATCTCCACCTTGCCTTATTCTGCGCTGCAATAGGTCCAAAGCAGATTCTTTATTAACCAATGGTATTCACAGCATACGGAGGGAAATTCCACATCAGACGTATAGTTTTGTCTAGATAATAATAGCTGTCTAGGAGTGGAGTTGCTGGGTTGCATTCTAGCCACGCATGTATGTATGTATGTATGTATGTATGTATGTATGTATGTATGTATGTATGTATGAACAAACTACCAAACCGTTATCCATTGTGGCTCTACCCTTTCAATTCCACCAGCTCTGTGTGGGGATTTCAGCTACTCCACACCCTCTACTGCCTTTGGTCATTTTCCCATCTGCTAGTTACAGCAGGTCGTGAGGGGCATGCCCTGTAACTCTTGCTTGCATTTTCTGCAGATCAATAGTGTCAAGCATCTTATCTGATGCCCTTTTTCCATCCATGTTTTCTTCTTCAGCAAGTCATCTACTCTCCTTTGTCCACCATTTTACTGTGTTCTTTTCTTGCCCTTAGCTCTTGAGAGAAATTTCCTGGATACAAAGAGTCCTTCATCAAATTTGTGATTTTTTTTAAACACATCCTTTGGGGCCACACCTTATAAGATCAGAGTGTTGATTTTTGAAGTCCTACTTACCAAGCCTTGGTTTTAAGAAATATAATTTTTTGGTTGTTTTTAATTGTGTGTGTGTGTGTGTGTGAGAGAGAGAGAGAGAGAGAGAGAGAGAGAGAGAGAGAGAGAGAGAGAGTGAGTGTGAGTCAGTCCTCAAGGACCATTCACATTGTTTTGTTTTGTTTTTGAGATGGGTCACTAGTACCTGGTGCTCACCAACGAGACTGGTTGGCCAGAGAACCCCAGGGATCCACCCTTTCTTTATCTCCCCAGGACTGGGACTACAGACATGCAGCACCATGGTTTTCACATGGGTGCTTGTATGCTAACACACGAGGAATCATGAAAAACCCATTGGAGTAGTTTAGACCGTGAGTGAACCCAAATTTGAACTCTCCACTTCTCCTCTGTCTTCCATCTGTCTGTGTTCTGTGGCCCATGACCTGTCTGTTGTGTGTGTCTAATCTGCCCCTGTTGCCCATGATGCCTGTCCCTCACAAAGGGACTTGCTCTGTATTTATTGAATAACACAGAGACACACGGCATGAGAAAGCAATGAGGGGATGCTATTCTATAGAACTGTTTAGTAATTTTACAAGGAGGAACTTAGTGACCCCAGTTGACCCAAAAGAGCATTGAAAACCACAGATTCTATTAACCTATCTCCACACGCTGCTTCTCACATTCGTGGGGTATTTGTTATTTGCAGTTCCTTTCAGCCTGCTGACTGTTTTCAGCAAACGATTTACAACACACACATGCTATTCTGGGTCAGGGCCTAGTAAGGGTGCATTGCTTAAGATTAAAGCTTTGCATTCGCTTAGGTGATAAACGCAGGTTACACGGGAAATCCAAGGCATAGCAAGATTGCTTACATTGTTCTCCTAATGACAGGTTAAACTTAGCAGTGTAAACACACAGTAGGACAACAGGATAAGTACACAGTCTTAAATGATCCTAAGGTGTGTTATTAACTTGGCTGTATGGTCTGGCAAAAGTTCCGTGTCTTTGAAGGCAAGAGAGATTTTTGGAAAAAAAAAAAACATTAAGACAGTTTGTTAGGAGTGAAACTCTGGTCTTATGTTTGTACAGCAAACACCTCCCAAACTGAGCCAAGTCTCCAGTCTGAAGGATGGTGCTTCTGGAGTAGGTATCTAAGAAATCTTGCTTAGCCTAAGGCCAAAAAACGCTCCTACTTGTCTGTTTCCAGAAGCTTTAGAGCAGTGGTTCTCAACCTGTGGGTCACAGCCCCTCTGAAGGTTGGCTGACCGTTTCTCAGGGGTCACCGAGGACCATCAGAAGACACAGATATTTAACATTGTGATTCAAGAGAGGAGCACAATTACAGTTACAAAGTAGCAAGGAAGATAATTTGATGGTCGGGGGTCACCACAACACGAGGAACTGTACTAAAGGGTCACAAGCATTAGAAGGGCTGAGAGTGGCTGCTGTAGAGTGGGGTGGTCTGATTGGGTCATTCTGAGTTCTCTTTTGTACACGGTACAGAGCATTGAGTGACATTAACTGAACATGCCTATGTTCAGTATTTATAACAGCAGTCGTGGAAGACAGTCTTTGCTCTGACTAAATGGCCTTTGTGCTTTGGTCAGAAACCAATCGCAGGTCTGGTCTGTACAGTTCTCTTTCATTTCTCTCTAACACTACTAGGCTAACACTACTAGGTCTTCATTATTGGAGCTGTGTGGGAACTCTTGCTTTCAGACAGCATTTCGGCTGTTCTGGGCCTTTTGTGTTTTCGCATGAATCTCTTAATTAGATTGTTGCTTTCAGTTTTCAAAACAAGCTTGTTGGGATTTTAATCAGAGTTATATTGAATAAATAGTTCAGTTTGCACTCTTCCTAATCACAGGCAAGATGTATCTCTCTGCTGACTCCTCTAAGGAGTGATTTGTGGATTTCCGTGCAGCAAGCCACTTTTTCACATCCGCAGGACTTATTGCTAGCTGCTTCCTATTTGTGTGTATTACCGTGAATGACAATTGCATATTCAGTTGTAATTTGCAATTGTTTGTCGCCAGCATATAAAAACAAAGTGGGCATCCGCACTCGATCATGTACCCTAAACCCTCCGAAGTCCACTTAGTTCTAGTAGCTGTTTTCGTAGAGTCCATGGATTTTCTCAGAAGTCAATAATCACGTCAGTGGAGGATAAAGGCAATTCCACTTCTTTTCCGGTCTGCTGCATTGCGTTTGCTCATTCCTCCCCAACACTCCCCGTGCTGAGTTGTATAGCAATGGCCAGCGCAAGGCCTTTCCCCACTGCCTGGTCTCAGAAAAGCGTTGAGTCGTTCAGCCTGATGTGTGGCGCCAGTCGGTTCTCGTCACTGCCCCTTTCCTAGTCTCGGCCATTCTCTCCGAGTCCTGGTGTGTGTGACTTTTGTGGGGAACGAGTATCCATTTCTACCAAAGGCCTTTTCTGCCTGGATTCTGATAGTGATATGCTTTCTCTTTCTTAATTTGTGAACATGGTGGATTACATCGATTGATTTTCCGGTACCAAACCAGCCTTGCATTTCTTAATTCAGCATCTTGTGGGTCATGAAACAGCATATTATATATAAATAGATATCCATTTCCTTAACGAGGACAGATATTTGTATCTATATATCTGCAAGGAATATCTGTGATTTTATTTTATCTACCTAATTTTAGCATCAAGGTAAAGCTGGGTGCATTTGAGAGTATTCCTCCATGCATTTTTCTGGAACAGTTTATGAAAACTCAGTGTATTTCTTTATTATACCCTTAGTAGAATTTTCCAGTTATAAACCTGGACCACCTGGTGCGTCTTCAGTGTGAAGGCTGTCAACTTATTTGGTTTAATATAATATAATTTGTTTAACATAATAAAGAATGGTCTAGTCATCCATTTCTACTCTGGTCAGCTTTAGTAACATGTCTTTCAAAGAATGTGTTCTGTTCTACGTTGTCAGAACCAATGAAAGAAAGCTTTTCATGACATTAATTTTCCTTTAATATTATAGAATCTGAGGTGGTGTGGCTGTATTCATTCCTGTATTGATAATCCACATTTCCTCTCAGCCTTTCTGTTCATTCTGGCTAGAGGCTTGTCAAATCTATTGAGCTTCTTGAAGAACCAGCTTGGGTTGCATTGATTTTTCTCTATTGATTTTCTGTTTTCTATTTCATTGATTTCCACTTTGTTGTTCATTATTTACTCCCCTACTCCCCTTTGGATTTCAGTTCTTCTTCTGGTTTCTTAAAGCAGAAGCAGATCATATATTTGAGTACTGTTTTCTCTAATGGGATTTAGTACCACGAAGGTCCCTGTTGGTAGTGCCCGAGTGATGCCTCATAGACCTTATGTGCTGTGCTTTTATTTTCACTCCACAATGATTTCTAACTTAAATTCAATTTCTCTTTTGATCTGGGAGTTATTTGGAAATGTCTTGTTCAGTTTCTAAATAGTTGGAGATTGTCCAGATAGATGCCTACTTTAATTTCATCACTGCTGGAGAACATACTTTGCGACTTCAACTCTGTTATAGCTGGGGAAATGGTCTGTATTGATGAATATTCAATGCATACTTGCAAAGGATGCAATGGTTCTGCAAACATTAATTATATCATTTTTTGGTTAGTACCCCTCAAGCCTTTTGTGCTGTGGCTGGTTTTTCTGTTGTTGTTGTTTGTTTGTTTGTTTGTTTTATTGCTCAAGAGTTAAAATATTCAACAGCCATTGTGGTTTTGTCTGTTTGCATTCAGTTCTGTCATATTCGACTTCAAGAATCTTAGGGCAGTATTCTTATGCCTTCTGCATGGATTGGCCTTTACTTAGAAGATGAGTTTTATAACTTCCCGTTGCTCTGGTAGTAATGAAACAGTGTGACTTTTTCTGTGTAAAATGACTTACCTCTTTTTTTTTTTTAGTTTTTTTTTTAATTTATTAAAGATTTCTGTCTCTTCCCCACCTCCACCTCCCCTTTCCCTCCCCCTCCCCCAGTCAAGTCCCCCCTCCCCTCGTCAGCCCAAAGAGCAATCAGGGTTCTCTGCCCTGTGGGAAGTCCAAGGACCACCCTCCTCCATCCAGGTCTTGTAAGGTGAGCATCCAGACTGCCTAGGCTCCCACAAAGCCAATACGTGCAGTAGGCTCAAAAACCCATTGCCCATGTTCTTGAGGTCTCAGTAGCCCTCATTGTCCGCTATGTTCAGTAAGACCTGTTTTAACCCAGGCTTTTTCAGACCCAGGCCAGCTGGCCTTGGTGAGTTCCCGATAGAACATCCGCATTGTCTCAGTGTGTGGGTGCACCCCTCGCGGTCCTGAGTTCCTTGCTCGTGCTCTCTCTCCTTCTGCTCCTGCTTTGGACCTTGAGATATCAGTCCGGTGTTCCTATGTGGGTCTCTGTCTCTGTCTCCTTTCATCGCCTGATGAAGGTTAATATCCAGGAGGATGTCTATATGTTTTTCTTTGGGTTCTCCTTCTTACCTCTTTCTATACTTTCAATCTTATCATGTTCACTTCTGTGTGTTTAAGGTGATCCTTCATAAATTCTACCCTTTTCCATCCTGGCAGTGCCTGGCTCTTATTGAGTCCATTACTGTGGCTATTAGTACGCTTAGGCTGTGTCTTCCATCTTGTTTGCTCCCGCTGCTCTTTGTTCTACTTTCCTCTCTTCCTGCCCTCTTTCGAGTCAATTCATTGATGACTTTTATGGGTCCCTTATTTTTAATAGATGCTATTTTTAAAGATCACATAAAATCGAGCCACAAGTAAAGAAGTCCGGTCACCTCCCACCCTACCCCCAACACACAGAGTAGCTTCAGTTCCCAGCATCCGGTCCTAGAGTGGAGTATCTGGCACAGCCAGGGGGCCCATGCTGGGCTCACCAGCAGCTTCACAGCTTCACCCTCAGCCCTCTCCCTGCACAAGAGCTCCCTGCCTCCCAGTGTTGTATGTCCCATGCCTCTGCCCAAGTGTATTATGGCACAAATCTACCACAAGAGCCCCACACCGGAATAGTCTGGTTGCCCCCAAACCCTGGTGTGCTCTGCCCTCTCATCTTTCCTTCCTGACTCTCTTTCTAGGATGTCATAAAGCCTTCCAGAATAGTTCATTTCATCTAAGTCCCCACCTCACATGCACTTGTTTCTCAATAATTCATTTCCATTTGGTGATGGATAGTGCCCCATCTACCTGGTCACCACTGGAGGACATTGTAGTTACTTTTCAGTTATAGTGGTTGTAGATTAAGCCACTGTGGTGGCTAGCTATCTGTTGCTCTACAAAGTGCCTAAAACAATCAAGAAGGAAAAGCTTGTACCAAATTATAGTTTCAAGTCCATGGTCAGCTGTCTCTATTGATTTTTTAGCCTGTATCAAGGCCAGACTACCATGGTGGAAAGGTTTGGTGGAAGAGAGCCACTCACCTCGGGGCAGGCAGGAAGCAGAGAGGGGAAGAGGCCAGGACAAAATAGCCTTCCAGCATGTGTTCCAAGTGACCTGCATCCTACAACTGGCCTCATCTTCTAGAGTTTCCACCACCTCCCAACAGCACCACCTGCTGGGAGCCAAGCACACATGGGGTCAAGCCAGAGCCAAACTGGAACCCCCTACTATAACGCCCATGTGAAGGTTCCTACATGGACCTAAGTTGTCCAGGTCATTTGGGCAACAACAAGGAACATGCTTGCCAGATCCTATGATAGGAATATCTTCATGTTTTTGACCTCCACAGTGGCTGAACCATGTCACATCCCCACTAGTCACAACTGAGCTCTCTCTTGCAGGTCCTCGATGTATTTGGTAACATTGGTGTGTGAGATCTTGGTCTTTGTAGCAAATGTGTGGTGGCAGCTCATTGCTGTTTAAGTTTTCAACTCCATAGTGACATGTGACATTGAGAGCTTCTCATGCCACCTTCTCTACTTTGGCGGGAGTGTCTTTTCAGGTCTGTAGCCTGTCTCTTATGTCAAGTCATTGGCTTCTATCACTGAGTTTTTAGAACTCTGTATATTTTGAACAGCATCCTTGACTTGATGCATCTTTGGACATTCTTTCTGTCCAGCTTGTGGCTTGTCTCCCCAATGTCCAGACAGTTTAAGCTTTCCTCTCTGTTAAAGTTCACCTTACCATTTCATTTGTGGCTCAGGTCTTGAACCAGGCCTTTGGTTCAACAGTTACTCAAGTGTCGTTTGCAGCACACCTACCGTTGTCTAGAATTTTCTCCTGTGCTATCTTTTGGGAGTTAGTTTTACATTTTACATGCAGGTTAATGATCTATTTTGAGGGAAACTTTGCGAAGTACCTAAGTCTGCACATGAGTGACTTTCTTTGTGTGTGTATTCTCACAGCATTTGTTGAAGAGGCTACCGTTGTTTTGATTTTATTTCATTGCCTTTTCTCTTCGCCGAAGGCCAAGTCCATATGTGCATTAGTGTATCTCTGAGCTCCCTGCTCTGTTCCCTTGATCTTTTTCTGCGTTCTTTCACTAGCACACACTGACGCGCTTGCTGTTGTGCTACTGAGCAGGTCTTGAACTTTGAATAGTACCGGCTCTCTATCTTTGTGCTTCTGCAATGGGGATAGCTATTCTGAGGTTCTTTTCTTCTTCCTGTATACCTTAGAGCCAGCATCTCAATGCCCACATCAGAACCTGCTGTGATTTTGTTTGTGGTTGCATTGAATCTATTAATTCAGCTGGAAAGGATCAATATGTTGACCACTCCAAGCCTTTCTCTCTACCAGCATGGGATAGCTCTCCATTTACTTTGCTTTTTTTTTTTTTTTTTTTTTTTTTTTTTTTTTTTTTTTTTTTTTTTTTTTTTTTTTTTTTTTTTTGATTCTTTCAGCAGAGTTTTGTAGTTTTTGTTATGATGTCAATCCTGTACATCCTGTTAGAGTTAGGGCCCAACATCTCATTTTTTGTGAAGGTGTTAATGTTGCTATGTTTCTGATTTCAATCTCTACTTGCTCATTGCTGCTGTACAGGCAAGTCTAACTTTTTTGCATTAACCATATATCTTGGAGCATTTCAACATGTCCTAAGGGAGTTGGGTTTTTGTTTGTTTGTTCATTTTGAGGGGAGGGGCTGAGAGGGGGAGTTGAAGGGATTGGTTCTTTTAGATTTCCTAAACAGACAATCATGTTGTATTTGTCAGGGTTCTCTGAAGGAGCATAACTAATAGAATGATAGAATGAAGATTTATTAGATCAGCTTATGGGGTGAAATCTGGGTAGTTCAGTCATGACTGCCTCGTGTCAGAAAGAGAGAATCCAGTAACTGTTCAGTCCCTAAGGCTGGATGTCTCAGTAGTCCCAATCTGGTGCGGGAGTCGTGGGGGATTCCTGGGAAGCTGCTGATCTTCAGTTTGCTTTGGAATCCCAGAGAAGTTGGTTATAATACAGACAAAGGGATGCTGCAGCAACAGCACAGATGGACTTGCCAGCAAGAGTGAGGGCAAGCAGGCAAAAAGCAAAGGTTCCTTTTTCCGTGGCCCTTTTTGTAGCTGCCACCAGAAGGTGCTGCCCAGATTTAAGGTGGGTTTTCCTGCTTCAAGTCAATTTATCTAGAAAATCTCCCACAGGGTTGCCCACAGCCTGGCTTTTACTTGATTTTAGTCAAGTTGACACACATTATTAGAAATGTCACCTGTGATCAAAGTCTCCTTCATTGACTTAATAGTGATAATCGTTTGGTTATTTCTAGTGAACACATTGTAAATTAGAGTCCAGCCTATAACTTACCACAGCCTGTCTCGAAGTGGCATCATGTAAGTACACATACACTCCAGAAATCTCACCCTAGGACAGTTCTCGCCCTTCCCTGTGGTCCCAGGTACTGTTGTTGTCTGGAACTTTGTTTGTCCTCATGTAGTATGTCCTACAGAAATGTTATTCATTTAAATATTTCAGACATCAGAGGTCTTACGGATTTGCCTGGGTAGTTACCAGTTCCTGCTAGTCTCTCACTAGATTCCAGACTTCATTTTCCCTTGCTGGCTGTGAGTGTGAACATCCTCATGCCCCCGAGACACAGCAGATTACTTAGAAATAATTAAATCCTTTCAGATATACTGCTTTAAGATTTTTTTCTTTTTAAAAGCAAGATCAGAACAGCATATAGTTGAGGACTGCTTACCTGCTCTGAACAGAAGGGCTCTCCAAACATGCTTTCCAGTGCCTTGTTAGGCTGATGCTTCACTGCCTGACTTCAGGGAGCAAATACTGTACCTCATCCTGTGCACCCTTAGCCCTCTTCCCTGAAATCCTCATGCCTGCATCCTTGACTTTCAGACAGATCTCTATGGTTCCTCCCCATCTCATATTCTGTTATACTTGTTCCTGCTCCCCCCGACCCTGTGTATGGCCTCACTGTTCTCAAAGCCTGTGGAATGGGAACCACATCTCATCTGTTAATGCCCTGTCTTGCATTGTTCTTTTCTGCTTAATGGTCAGAGTCATGAGAACCATATTTCACACATGTGTTTCGTCTGTCCTGGGCCTGTTTTGTTTGCTGCAGAGGAGAACAAAAATGGCCTGTTTCTCCATCTTGGCTGAAAGATGCTGCTTGCTCTACTGTGATTTTGTTTTGTGATGTATGCATAATATAGAAAGTATCATGGCCAGGCTGAGTGTCCATCTAGGGAATCCCCTTGTTGAGGAGAAACCATTGACTAATTCTTTTGCTCACTGAGGAAACGTTCTACAGGGCCGTAGGACGGCCCAGTAAGTCCATGTGCACGCTGTTCCCACCGGGGCCTATTTGGATCCAGAACTAAGGAATTCAAACAGATGTCTTGAGTAAACTTAAGAAAAATAAAGTACCTGGCATCTGCCAGGCCCTGCTCATGTCACCTCTAAGGGGCTTGTGTTCCAGTAGAAGTGGATGTGTGACAGTCAGATGTGTGACTGTTAAATGCTGAATGAACAGTCACAGAAGGACAGACCCCGTTGAAGACAGCCATGCCTTAGGAAAAGGGCACTCCCCAGGGATGACCACTGTAAATGAAGCTTGAAATGTGATCTGGAGGCTGAGGAAGGTCGTGGATGTCAGAAATCAGCCCAAAGTGGGAGGACTGCATGCTGGGGTAGGCAAGGGACCTGGTCAAGGGGCACCTCCATGATCACAGAGAGGCAAAGGTGTCTTACAGGAGTTGATGGGTTAAAGGCACAACCCAGCTCCATCAATCTGCAGCTGAGGAAAACCATCCTTTCAGTGGATTCCTCCGAGGAGCTTGGTTTACAGTGGTTTCCCCATTAAAATCTAGAGTACTTTGATTGACTAAGAGCCCGCTGAAGCCAAGTTCTTGAAGCCGAGGTCTTTATGCGACTGCACTGCATTTGCAAGCAGGTGATGGGACCTGCAGCTTCTAAGCCCTCAGCAGGCCCTGTGATGGCCAGGAGCAGGACACAGCTCTAAATGGGGCTATAGTGCCTCTGTACCCAGCTGGCTAGAGATTTGGTAACCAAGTTGTGGCTTCTTATACCAGCTGCCGTGTAGAAGCCAACCTCAGCCACCTGTGCAAGGTGGGTGCTTTCACCTTTGTCATTTGTCCTTTTCAGCCTCCTCACCTTCTTCTTGGGTCACACAGGACGTATCTGTCCACCTGGACCTCAGGTCCCTGGGTTTATCAGATGAGTTTATCTGATCCAAAGAGGCCTGGAGTAGAGCGATAACCCCACCCTCACCCCTTTCCCTGAAGACGATTACGTGGCTCCTGCTGAGCCTGCCCATCTTTGCCTTCTCATCCTTGGGATGAAGTTTCGGGGCTGACTGGCACCCAGGACCAGATGAGCAGGGAGACGCCTGTCCTGTCCCATGTGTGTACCGAGGTGCTGTCAGCAGGGAGGACCTTAAGTCACAAAGGCAGAGCTGAATGTGAATGGAGGACATGGAAGGAGCATAACAAGAGCAGGGTCCAGTGCAGCCTAAGTGCACTGGAGAGACAGGAAAGTATGGGAGAGAATGGCCGTCTGGCCCAGGGTCAGGCAGGCCTCTTTCAGGCATATCAGCAAAGAAGGAAAGTATGTAAGGGTACACAGGCATGAGCCAGCATGCAGGATTTGATGGCTCCAGGCTCATGCTATGGTAAGGCCAGCCTGTATTATCTACATTAGGGACACACATGTGGCTGACCCCTTGGAAGCCTGGGTTTACTCCATGACCCAAGCCAGTCTGCATCTCCCCCTCACAAAGTGGCCCTGGTCCCTCAGCTTCATAGTGCCCTGGAAGAATGGCTATTAACTTCTAGCCCTGTCCAGCCAGGGCCAGAAGCCCTCATCTGAGAGATTCTGGGAAAAGCAAAACTATCGGCTAATGAAAAGATGAACCATTTACAGGAACAGGAGAGTCAAAGTAAATGAATAATGGCTGTCTAGTTCTTGATCCCCAGCTACCGAATTCCTAGCCTCATTTGCTGCTCTGAGAGCCCAGAGCTGAGGAGAGCCCATCAACTAGCCTTTAGACAGCCTCCAATAAAGGCAAGAGGAGCCTGGGGTCCTCCCACCCTTCCATCTCTCTCGTGACTTGGCCTTGTGGTTCACCTCGGTCCTCCCGCCTCGTGCGTGTGACATTGTCACCTGGGTGTTCTCTGCATTAGCTTCTGCACAATGTTCTGGGTGTGGGCCAGGAGCTGAGTCAGCTCTCCAGTGTTGTCTGTGCTCACCCATGGGGGACTGCTTCTTTACTAAGCTGTGAATTCCATAGGGGATGAAATAGTAAGGCACATAGAAATGAGACATCTCAGAGGTGGGAGGGGCCACAGTGGGGAGAGACAGCTACTGTCACCACCAAGCTCTAAGGACCTAGATGTCATGGTGACCTCTGAGGTCTACCTACAAGAAAGGACTTGCTCCCTCAATATTTTGGGCTACCTGCTCATGTGGGTCTCTGATTCTCATCGTGTGCAGCCCGACATGTCACCGGCTTTTAGGAAGAGGGGCAATGCTGGGGAGAGCTGGCTTTGGGCCAAGACATGGTTGTTGATGACCCGCCTCGACAGGTTCATATGTTCCAGGGTCAGGGCATGTGGATTAGAAATGTTAGGTACAAAAAGACAGAGACACAGAATAGAGTCGGGAGGGCAGCCCAGTGAATACTGAATTCACCCACGTTTGTTTTCCATATGCTTTACATATCCCAATCTAAAGGGGGGTGGGGAGAAGGCAAGCCTGCTTTACCATGATACAAACACGGAACAAACAAAGTAATTACCTCTTCAATACCCGAAACATCAAGTGACTATATTCTGAGTTAAGTATTCTGTTGTTTAGACAGGATGCACAACAACCACTCCTTTGGTCAAGGTGGAATGGACCCACATCCATGGGCACACACACACATGTATACACACATGTGGTATAGTGACTTTAGCCCTTGAGCCACGATGCAGAAACACGCAGAGACACCCCGAGGCTCCCCTTTGGCTCTGGACACTCTGGATGTCATCGAGGACATGGCAAGAGATACTAGGCAGGGTGGTAGGGATGGCCATGGGAGCACCCTATGACAGATCCCTGGGGGCCTATAACACAGTGTGGACAGTATCCTGAGTGTGGGGCTCAGGAGGCATGCGTCAAAGAAGGTGGAGTAGCAGGATCTGGGGTGTCAGCTCACTAACAACCTGGCCCAGGCTCCCTTATCTTTCCTCTTATCAAACCTTCCTCTGAGTTCCTGAGAGCTGGAGCTACACTAATGGCCCCATGCTCTCTCTCCTCATCCTGTGTCCTAGGCTGCACTGGTCTACCCGTTTAGACCTTGAAGGGCATAGAGGCTGCTCTGGGGGAAAAAAAATACACCCTTGACTTCTTCTGAGGCAAGGAGTGCTGGGCATACCCTCGTGCCCAACTGGGTGGCTACCTACAGCTGCTCACTGAGCTCTGAGCTTCCATTTCCTGTTCTATGATGTGGGCAGCGCTAGGTCTGTGAAGAAGTGAGGCAGCCTTTCCCACAGCACTAACCCCCAGTGTTCTGCTGGGGCCTCTTCTTTTCTGTCATGGCTTCTCATGCCCATGTGCCAGCCTGTTTTGGGTGTGCTCACCTGGCACACATGTACACAGGTGGTACTGACTAGTACACACACATGTATGCACACACACACTATTTGGCTTGATAAATGATACCTTTCCGTTCGGATCCCGAGTGACTTTATAAGCAGGCTATAAATAGCCTAGGAGATTGGCAGGACGAATCGATCGCTATTAGCCACGCATCCTTCCCTCCCCCTGGGCCAGGCTACAGAATAATTAAGTTTCCTCTAAAGGGCTGTCACCATTAGCTGAGTCATCTTCCTGCTCACCCAGCCTGGGCAGCAGTCCTGATCTCTGCCAGGAGGAGAATCTCCCTGCCCGTAGGATGCTGCCCGGGCTCAGCAATAGGGCTTCAGGCCATGGCCCAGAGGCACAACTGCAGGGACACGGGCAGGAGTCTACTAGCGTGAGGAACTTGCTTCATGCGTGCTGCAGATGGTCCCTGAATGTCCAGGGGGCTATGGAGCTGTCGGGGTTCCCACTGGAGTCCCAGTGCCCACCGCTTTGCCTGCTACCTAGAGATACTCTTCCAGTGTATGCTGGGTTAAAGTATTTTATATATTTATTTTTTAAAAAAGAATACTTTCATTAACAAAATATCATTATCAAATTATCTCATCCTCTCCTAAAATATAGCGAATACTTTAAAGATTTGTCCTTAACCCCCGCCCCCAAAGGTGTGACAGTATCTTTTTCTTTAACTTTGAGCCTTTGAGTATTTATCACGTTATTTAATTGTAACTTTAGTTTTATTTTTATTTTGGAAATTGCTACATGCAAGTATACTATAGACTGTAATATGTCTGCTTAGGCAGCTGCACAGGCCTCTATCTCTCTCCGTGCTGGAGATCAGACATCATGGCTAATGTGTCCTCACATGGCTGTCTGTGTGTCTGCCCCCCTGTTTTCCCACTCTCAGAAGGGCAGCAGACCACACAGTACCCGCCTGCCCAGGACCTCATTCTGCTGTAATGACCACGCTCTTTTTTACCCCCCCCCCCACCTCTCTCTGTGTGTAGGGAGTTAACTGTGCGCACACATGATGAGTTCAGAGGACAACCTAGGACTCTGTCCTTCCCTTCTAATTTATTCGGGGTGGGGTCTCTTGTTTTCTGCCATTCACACCAGGCTTCTAGGATTTCTTCTGTCTCCACCTCCCACCTCCCCTTTGAAGCGTTGGGATTACAGATGTGCCCCCCACAGCCTCTGGATTTATATGAGCTCTGGGAATTAGAATTTGGTCCTTATGCTTGTGGTGAGTGTTCGACCCACTGGGCCCCATACAGATACTTTGGAAGGCCCCACACTAGGTGCTGCCTCTTTGCAGGTACTTGGGTTTAAAGTTTTAGCAGATGAATCTGGAAGACACAGTCCCACCCACCTGTAGATAGTAGCGAATATTTTCTATAAATAGCACAGCTAGAGGTGAGCTAATTAGAGGCAACCCCTGCTGACAAATTAACCGATGCTTACTGAAGAACAAAAGACAACTGTAAAGTGGAGAAGAGTGATCTTCAGCAATCCCCACTGCCCAAGGCGGCGGCTCTTCAGGAATAGATGTGTGGCTATAGGCTCTCTTCTGGACAGGTATCCCAAGGCAAATGCTGTCTGTCACCTACTCTAACTCACCGGATGTTGTTATGTTCCTGCATGCTGAGGGCATATCCGAGTCAGGGTCTGCAGTGGCTATGTAGTAGCCTGCTGTGCTGATGCTCTGTTATTTATTCAGCCCACCCTGCTGTGCTCCATACTGTGCAGTAGTTTCTAGTCTCTGTTTTAACCAGAGTCAGCCCACATTACTCACCTCCCAGGAGCGAAACTGTAAAGTCAGTTCACTAGGTCAAAGGCTATGTGCCATTTGCTGCTCAGCTTATTTCTAGACCTGCCTCCATGAATCTTCCAACCCTTAGTCTCCAAGCGGCCATGTGTGAAAACTCGCATCCCCTTGACTCTTGCCAGCAATAGCTTGTATTTCCCTTCAAACGCTGCGCCAGTCTCCTCAGTCATAAAGAATGGCTCCGAGGCCTTTCCATGTGTGTTCTTTGATTACTGGACAGGCTTGGCATTTTGCCCCATGCTTACGGGTTGCTTGCGCTTCTTCTTTTGTTGAAGTGTCCACCAGGCATGTTTATCATTTCCCTAGTCCCCACCCAAGATCTGAACCCAGCCAGAAAGACCACTTTACATAGCCCCAACCCTTTTTTTCTACCACTGCACTGTGGCTCATCTCCCCTCTCTCTGGACTCTTTCACCCCCTCCCCAGCCTGTGCTACACCTGTCCAAGTTCTCCCCTGGTCCCTCGTATACAGCCTGGCAGTATTTGAGTTCTTCTATGTGGGGACAAACCTGGAACAGAACCTGGAGATCTGGAATATTTTTTTTTTCTTTCATTTCCTTTATCTATGCTACTGGTGTCTTGAGCCACAAGAATTGGATGAGTTGCCCAAAGCCTAGTGAGACAAAGGAAAGCAAGCCAAATATTCTGTCATATTGCTGGGTGACTCTGTTAGCCATAGTGTGCCTGAGAGTGACTCATTGGTTCTTTCCACTGTGGCTGGGACTGTGTTCAGGGATGCCTAGATAGCCAGAAAAGCCTTCATGCTTCCCCGAGCCACTCTTCCCTCTCCTATGCCCTTGATCCATGCCCCTGGTCTCCTCACTGCTGACAGCAACCGCAGGGACTCTGTGTCTCCTTCCACTCAAGCTCAGAACTTCTTGCTCAGCCAGCAGTCTGAGTTACTGCTGCTTTGTAACCAAGGGCATCTCCCCCTGCACGCTGCATTCCTGCTTCCTGTGCTGTCTTAGATTTACTTCAGTGCCACCACCTCCTCATCACGGCCTTTCCTAATGTGCTCTAAGAACAGCCCCTGACCTCTCGCCATCAGTGGACTGTTACCATCTACCACGTGTGTGTACACACACGCATGTGAGCATATGTCCATTCATGTGTCTGTTCACTTATTTGCTGATATCTTCCATCAGAAGTAAACTTGTGGGAGCCAAAGACTTTATTTTCTTCTTAATACTGAGGGACTTCTGTGTCTGGCTTGTGGTAGCTGCTCAGTGAGGATCGCTGCAGATATGAGCCAGTGAGTGCATTATGGATGGATGAAGAAACCCCAGGTGCTCTCCCACAGAAGAGAAGCCACGCTTCATCAATCCCAGGTCTCTGGGACTCCGTAAAGGTGTTTTACTTCCTTACATAAGTCCAGTATCTTTTCCATTCTTCCCCAAGTCTAAGCTGTGTTGCTGAAGGGCAGTGAGCTTTCTCTACACTCTGAGCTTCCTTGGAGTCTCGGCCCTGCCCTGTGGATAGCATCAGTTTCTTTCCTCTGGGTAGCTTAGCTTATAGTTTATTAGGAATGCAGAAAGGGGATGTTTAGAAGCCTGTGTTGTATCTAGTACATATCAGGGCCACATCGAGGCCCTAGGAAAGACCATTTCCCTACTCAGTGGCAGAATGGAGTTTTTTCAGCCCATCCCGTGTCTGAGATGTATACTCTACTTTTAGGGATGTGGGAGGTATTAGCCACACCTATCTGTAACAGTGCCCTCCCTGCCCTACACCTGCTGCTGTATGTGTGGGTGCTGCACGTGCCTGCGATCACCCCATCTCTAAGGCCTGGAGCTATAGGGGTAAAAGGAGAGGCCAAAGGTCCCTCCACAGGGTCCCAGATCTCTCACCTGCTTGGCCATCCCTTTCCTGAGCACTTGTGCTTTGCCAGGGCAGAAGGTGACAGTGGAAATGATTAAATTATTGAAAAGAACAGACTGTTTTCCAGAACCTTCATTTGCATAGCAGCTATGACATGCAGATGGCAAGCTGTTCCTGGTTCTCAAAGCAAAGCTCTCTCGACTCTTCCGCTGCCTGGAAAGACTGTTCGCTTAAGGCTACAAGGATAAGAAACATCATGTCAGCAGGGGTCATGGTGCCCAGCCAGACTTGTCTGTAGAGGGAGTCTGAGCTAGACGCAAATGACCAGTGACTGTAGGACAATCCGGGCACAGTATTCTAGGAGGGACATCACTTGCAAAGGCGCTGAGGTTGGAATAAGCTCAGTGTGTTGAGACACGTGTTACCCTTGGGTTGTGGGAGGAGCCAAGGGAAGAGTGGAGTCTATGGAGGTTGCCAAAGACTGGGTTTCACGCTACACAAACTGAAAATCCACTGGAGGCTTGTAAACAGAACCAGGCCATGCTGCGCGATGGGGAAGCAAGCAGCAACTCGGGTGGCAGGTAAGACAAGGATGGTACAAGTACACAGACACCCCCACCCAGCTCTCCTGGAGACTGCAGAGGTGAGGAGGGAGAAGCATTGAGGAGCCCTTTTATAAAATAACATTTATTCTGATCATATTCTTCCACCTCAATCAACTCTTCCACCTCTCTACCTATCTAACTTGATGTTCTCTTCAAAATTAATGGAGTCCAGTTGGTATTGGCCAACCACTTATGAGCATGGGGGCCTGTTCCAGGGTGTGGGTACCCAGGGTCACTCCAAGAGAACTAATTGTTTCCCTCAATCGGAGGCTATCATTTAGAAAAAGCTTCTTGGCTATGGGTGGGACCTCATGCCCACTTCCCTTCCTCCATCTGGCTTGCATTTGTGCAAGTCTTGTGCGGTGTCACAGTCTCTGAGTGCATATGTGCATCTGCCCTGTTGTGTGTGGAAACCACTGTTTCCTTGACGTCATCCATTTCTCACTCTTATGGTCTTTCTGTCCTCTCTTCCACACAGATCTTGAGCTTTGAGGAGAGGGGTTTGATAGAGGCATCCCATTCAGGGCTGAGCATTCCAAAGTTGCTTATTCTCTTTGCATTGACCAGTTGTGGCTTTCTGTGTTTGTCGTCACCTACTGCAAAGAGAATCTTTTGTGATGAATGTTGAGCAATGCATTGGTCTGTGGGTAAAACAAGTGATTAGCAGAATAGTAGAAATGGTTCTTTCCTTTGTCCCCTGATATATCTAGCCTCGGGGTCTTGGCCTCATGAACAGTATCAGATACGGGTTCCATTTCAAGTAACAAGTCTTAAATCCAATAAGAAGGTTATTTCCATAATATTAATGCCACCATTATAGAGATGGACTTATCCTACAGGCAGATTGTTATTCTAGAAGATAAAATTATTTTCTCCTCCAGAAGTTTGTATGGCACCTTCAAGTAGTATGAATGCTGGCCAGTAGGGATTAAGCTCCCAGGCAAGTACCAGCTAGATGTGTCCATGTTCTATGACTCAATTATGTGGTGTCTTCAGCAGTAGTGTCTTGATGTCAATAGCAGTGGCAATAGCCTATAATTTGGGGGGTTCTATAGTACCCAACAACTCAAAGATGTTACCCATTCCTGGTACTGGGGTTTATTTGGTAGCATATGCTTATAGTTGGGGTATTGGTCTCCATTATATAGCATGCTCCTTCCATGGGGATGCCAGGTAGGTGGCTGAACGGGATCTGAATGCAGCTCTGTGTGGAAAATGAAGGCTCCATGTGGAGAACTGAGCCTCTGTGTGGACATCTAGGGCTCCATGTAGACAGCACATTTTGTGTGGATAGCTAGGGCTCTGTGAAGAGAGTTGGGTCCCAGAAGGAAGGTCCTGGAACGAACTAGTGGTCTATTTCCAGACCTCAGAGGCAAGGACTGAGGAACTGACCACTGTGGAAATGGCAGTGTTGTTTTGTCCGTGGGCCTGGTGGGGTTCCAAGAGTGGGTGGAAGGATGCAAAAAGCTTGGAGTGGCTGAGATTCATCGATAGAAGAGCCAAGCCAGGCTGGCCAGAATGGGACCTCTAGCTTTGCTGCAAGAATCCAGTGAACACGAATCAGGGTTTGCCTTTTTATCCACTGTCCAGCACATAGAAGTGAAGCTCTATAACATTGGGAATAGCCCCAAGGACCACACAGTACACACATACATACCCCCATGCATTGCCTCACATAAATATAAGATAATTCCCCTTTCTTTGTAAGCATGCCTCTCTCTCTCCATGGGGTTTTCTCTGGCTGCAGGTGACAAGTCCAGTGTAACATGGTCCCTGCAGATACTCCCAATCCTGAGGTCTAAGCACTTGTCCCCTTCGAACTGTAGAAAGACAAAAAGAGATGGCCTTGAGGCCTACATACTGGGGGATGGAAGCCCCATAGCATTTTCATAGCAACCCTCAGTCCTGGTGAAGATTCCTGACTCACCAAAAGACAGTTAACAATGGCAAATGGCAGGCTTAATGTGGCAAGCAAGTAAGAGTACCACCAAGTCCCTTGGGAGTCACGGAGAAACTTAGCAAGGAAGGCTTGTGGTAGTGACATTTGTGGATCCATACTTAAGAAGATAAAAGAGGGCTGCAGGTTCTGGAAGCTTTTCATTCTGAGAGAAGAAAGAGACAAACTGGCAAAACAAGGAAGTACAAACAAGATGGACAGAGGATGGATGGCTAAATGGCTAAATGATGGATAATTGGTAGATGGGTGATGGAATAGATGAGTGGATTAGAAAATAGATGAATGCTAGGTGGATGGATGGTGACTAGGTGATAGAAGATGGAATAATGCATAATACATAGATGGATGATGGATAGATGGATGGTGTGTTGATGGATTGGTGATGTGTAGATGGAAGGTGGATGATGAACGGATGCTGACTAGATGGATGTATGATAAATGGGGGCTGGATGGATAGAAGGATAGTTGATAGGTAAAAGAATGATGGTCAGATGTTGTTATATATTGCACATCTCAGGGGAAGGCTAAGATGATCTCAAGTTCAAGACTAGCTGGGATGGATATATATATA
>NW_026067930.1:4147318-4171659 GCF_014885135.2 Alexandromys fortis
TCATATATATATATGCGAGAGAGGGAGGAAGGGAGGGAGGCGGGGGTGGATGTAAAGATCGATAGATTGCTTGGTGGCCTGTAGTCTAGTGTTCTTTGGGTAGTATCTTTTCTCCTTCCACAAACTCAAACTTTTGTTCTGTTTTAATGAAGACTAATTAGGTAGGTAAAAAGAAATTGTATGGGTCCTCCTAACTGTTAATAGCACAAAGCTAAGGCCCCCCAGTCTGGCTTCCCGTGGCTCTGAGCAGTATTAGAAGTGAGTGGGCACTGCTGAGAAGTCAGCCTTGGAGCTGCTCCCAGTTTATGTGGTTTCTGAAAAAATCAGATTTGCTTAAAAGTCAAGGTTAAGTTCAATCTCAAGTTCTAAAGGCTTGGCCTCTGGGCATCCCTAGCTTCCAGACACCTGGAAAGAGGCATTTTCTTCAGAGCTGGCCACTGAGCCTGTCGTGAAGTAATGTCCTGAACTTTCCTGACCGTGCCTGACAGAACTGGGCCACAGGTTCCAGACACAAGCCAGGTCAGCCGACTGCATCAACCACTGTGACCTTTCTCCTGGGCTCATTTTAAATGGCATATTGATCTGCTGGAACCAGGAGCAGCCTAGCTGTTCCCCAGGATGACCCCAGCCCCTGGGTTTGTGGAGGGCTACTGTCTTGTCTTTCATATACTTTTGTGAACAGACCCAGGCATGTGGACTTCTTTCGTTAGACCCGTGTTTGGTATGGGCCCAACAGGCTGGGCAGAGCCCAGAATGTATGAGACAGGTTGGCCTATCCAGTACCCCCTGATCAAGGCATGGTAGTAGTACTGGCCTGTAATCCCAGTATGAGGAGCAGAAGCTGAAGGTCATCTCCTACTAGAGAGCAAGCTCAAGCAGCCTGGGTCACATTAGGGCCTAGCTCAAGGAATGAACAGCAGGAAAAGGGTCTCTGGCTTCTGGGAATGTAGAGGGACATCCTGGGGCCCTACCTCTGCTACAGATTAGCACCCACATAACAGGGTCCTGACCTACAGTGTGGCCTCATATGGATAGTGGTGTTAGACATTTATAGTACTGTTAGAGATGGTGAGACCAGGGACCACAGTCCCCAATCAGTATGGGCACTGGATTGTGGGCGGCCAGAGGCTTTGTGCTGAGGAGCACGGACCCTTCAGAGCTCAGTCTGCAGTCTCTGAAACCCATAGGCTAGGATAAGGCCAGAGAGCCTCTTCTCTGAAAGAGGACTGCACACTCAGCCCTCTTCTTGAACTCCAATTCACCTTAATTTTAATTTAATTCTCTTTCATCTTTAATGAAAAGTTGTTAAAGTAAATTATTTCCCCAGGAGAGGCAGTGGCTCCTCAGGAGCTCCCTCGACTCAAGGGTAATCACATGCTCCCCTCAACTCAAGGGTAATCACATGTGCAGGTCTGGCGCAGCATTCTGGCTTAGGAGCTAATTAGCTACCCCAGTAATTGTTAAAAACACATGCCATTTGGTGGATGGAGTGTGTGGTGGCACCAACTCCACAGAGCATAGACCCTGGCAGTGACTCAGGGACAAAAAGTCACTGTCTGCTCTCAGTCAGGTCACTGCAAGCCAACTACCTGGACTCTCATGTCCTCCGGACTCCTCCTCCACCTCCGAGCCTGCCCTAGACTTCAGCATGCTGACAGAGGCCATCTTCCCGGGAACAAGGAGCCCAGAGTGTAAATGTAGGGATGGCGGTGTATGATATCACTTACCCAAGAACCGGAACCACAGCCTCTGAGTCAGATCCTCATTCTACCTTAAACACCCGGGCTGCTGGAACTGGCAAGTGGGCAGGCATGGAGGTGTGGACGTCCAGGAATATGTAGGGGGCTAGTCTGTGTGAGGATAGTGGGGCAGGTGTGGAGGTTAGGGGAACTAAATTACAGTTACTGGGCACCGACGTGTCTGGTTCTGAGCTTCCTAACAACCAAAGTGAAAACTTCAGTTACTTGACTCTTATCAGTAAAGAAGAAAGTCAATACATTTTGTTGGTTAGGCACCTAGCCATCCGCTCCATTGGCTTTGGAGAAGGAGGACTGCTTGTCCTGGATGGTTAGAAGTGAGATCTTATGCTAAATCTGCCTCTGCTTCCCTCAGAGGACAGCCGGTAGTTGGTATTGAGTAGGACACCTCTTTGGCTTATTCCCTTCCCTGTCTTTCAACTCATCTATGGAATGATGAGTTGCTCCCTTGACTTCTTCCAAAGCCAAGTCCCTTCGAGATCAACCTTGGCTGTCCAGTTTAGGTCTATCCCCTCACCTGGAGTAGGCTTCGAGGCTGGAGCATCAACCCCAAACTGTCCCTCCCTTCCCCTGCCTTCTTCCTGAAGACATGCTCTTTATCCCAAAGGGGAATTTTGCTCCTGAGCTATGCTTAGCCATCCCCTGTTGGGCTAGCCAGGTGACCAGGAGCTGGGGAGGCAGGAACACAGCCTGCAGCTCCATTCAACATTCCGAGGCATTGGAGCCAAATAGGGGAGGTGTGTGAGAGGCAGGGCTGATGGGCTTCCTAGATCTGTAGCCATGGATGAAAAGTAATCCTTTCAGTCCTGGCTGGAAGGGGCTCTGTGTTAATGGGGGGGGGGTAAGCTTCGGGGTGGGGGAATGTCTAGTTGGGCAGGAAACTACAGGTCATTCTCAGCCACTACACAGTCCTGGGTCTGCAGGCGTTTGAGCTCTTGGGGTTGGGGAGAAGAGAGAATGTTGCTCTGCCCTTCCTGTCCTCCTCTCACTGCCCACTGAGTGACTCAGGACATTGGTGAGTTGGACCCGGGTTTACAGACATGTACCTGTTGGAGCCTGTCACTCAACACCACCCAAAATAAAAAAACATTTCATTTTCTGGGACACAGGTAGCGCAGCCTTTGGAATCCATGGTTCAGAGCCACTGCCAGGGGTGATCTGGATAGACTCAACCATTTTGTCATGTGGTTCCTGAGAGACCAAATTCTTTTGCTGGTCCCTCAGGTGCCCAGTGCCTTGACTTATCCAGTCCATGGAGACCAGATGGGAAAGACAGCTATACATTTAGAGTACCCCGAGGATCTAGAGCCCTCAGGACTGGGTTCAGCTGGCCCTGTCATGTGACCCTTTGACCTCTATGCCCACTTTGCCTCTTAACTCCTCTCAAGTAGTCTGACTTGCCTGGTCCATGCTACTATCCATCCTCCTAAGAAGACATGGTGACTTGGGGCTACATAAGACACGTAGAGACCATCTACCTGTCTCCTGTTCCTTCAGGCCATAGGACTGCCTATGACCAGCCACCTTCCTGTATCCTGGGATACAGGATGCCTGCAAGATGGACCCCACTAGACTTGGTTCCCTTATTGTCTTCTATTTATAGACCTGGTTTCTGCAGAGCCAGCACCATGTCATGGTGTTAGTGCAGCAGCAGCTGCAGGTGGTATTCAGAGCCAGAGGAATTGGAGTCTGTGATTCCAGACTCCAATCAGAGATGAAAAAGTACAGGACTGGCGAAGGAGGAGACAGTGGTCCATGGTCCTGAGGGCTTCCCAAGATGCTGTTCCTGGGATCCTACATGGGATGGTCAGTTACTCAAGACAGGCTAGAGCAGGCAGTCCTCCTGGGGAGCCTCCTGTCTTCTATGTGTGAATACGCTAGGATGCCAGAAGGAAGTTGATAGTTACAACTGGGGAGAGCCTTACCGTCATTCTTCTCCCCAGGAAGTCGGGACACTTATGCCAGCTTTCAGTCATCAGGAAGAAGGCTGGGTGTATTGAGGGTTTCTCCTGACTTGATAGGGTAGATGTGAGGCCGAGGTCCCAGCTGGTCTACCTTGGGCTGTGCAGAGTCAGGGCTGGAAAAGGTTAACAGGCAGACAGGAAAGGCTGGGAGATGAACCACAGCCCTAGCTGCCCTGATAGCCCACACAGTCCTCTGCAGAGAAAAAAGAAAAAGAAAAAAAAAAAAAAACGAAGAGCTGTAATGAGCCAGCCACCCTTCGCTGGTTTGCTTATAATCATCTCTCCCTTAACGGAACCAGCCACTCCGCCAGCTGCTCTCCCCGTTTCATTCAAGAAGCTGCGACTGCACCTGGTTGGGCTTACTGCTCAGGAAACGGTCATGATGACCTGGCCCGTGTGAAGTGGAAAAAGAGGTGGAAGACTGTTGGGTACCTTTCTGCAGGAGGCTCCATGCCACAGGGAGAAACTGAGGCTGGAGACAGAAGTCACTGAGCTGCCCTGCAGACTTAGCAGGTGCTATGACGGATGCTGGGACAGGACCACCACTGGCTCCTTCCGGAGGGGCATTTCTGGAGCCTGCGTACACAGCTCTCACGCTGTTGCCCACAGCGTCACGCAGCGTGACCTTTAATGTTCTCATCCTAGCTGTTAGTGCTGGCATCTGCTCCACTGGACCAAAGAGAGAGCTGGGGCTCAGCAAGATAGTGACAGGCCTCACAGGCGGGAATGTGCACACTCAGGTCCCCTGGATCCCCGCTGTGGGCTCAAGAGAGCTAGACAGCTAACAGAAGGAGCAGTCCATCCTTGCACCAGACGGACTAGTGGCCAGGGACCCAGGACCACCCCAGAGCCTGTCCTGATCAGGCCTAGGCCAGATGGTCTTCTGCATTCAAAAATGAAATATGGAGCTAAAACCAGACTCTTAGAGTATCTTTTCCCACTTCCCTATGCCTGTGATGAGCCCTCTATCAGGTGGAGTCTCAGTATTGTTCCCTTCCTGGCTGACCCCACTTTTCCCTTGCTAGATTATACTTTCCCTCCAGGAGGGTTTGTTTACATCCAGGTTCCTCATTGCCATACCCGGTAGTCAGTGTTGGGATGGATGAGGCTACTACTGAGGGGTTTCTATAGCTCCAGCTCACCTGTAGATGGAGGATGGGTACAAGTCCAGAGAGTAGCAATAACAGGAGGCAGGCCGGAGATGTGTCTGCATCTGGGAAAGTTTGAGAGAGAGAGAGTGCCATCTTCCCCAGATCCCCTCTGTTTGATGAAACCTGACCCTGACCTCGGGCATTGTGGGTATCAGAAGGTGAGTGTGGCTGGGCCAAGTTCATGGTCCTGCCTTTGCAGTTTCTAAGTTCTTCACCTGCAGAGGAAAGAGTAGCTGTGACTGGAATAGGCCAAGAGGAATACCATAGATCTGGGCTTTCCCCAAATGGACAGCCTCCCTCAGTGACAGCTCTCTTCCTGCCATGCCCAGCTCTAGACTATTTCAGGAAAAGAGGGTCCAGTCACTCCCATGTGTCCCCAGTGCTCTGACACAGAGCAAGAAGTGAGGCGACAAACCGGTTACCTCTGATCGTCTTCCATCTCTTGCAGATGTGCTGGTAGATGGGCAGCCATGTGACCGTGAGGCAGCAGCTGCCTGCCAGGTCGGTGACCCTGTGCACCTGGAGGTGCGGCTGACTAACCAGAGTCCCCGTAGCGTGGGGCCCTTCGCCCTCACCGTGGTGCCCTTCCAGGACCACCAGAATGGCGTGCACAACTACGATCTTCATGACGTCATCTCTTTTGTGGGCTCCAGCACCTTCTACCTTGACACGGTGAGTACGAGCTGCGGCGCAGTCTCCATGTTCAAACTATAGAGCTTCTCAACCAGGGATCAGGTCAATGGTGGTGCTCCTACCTGTATGCACCCACAGCTCCTCCCTGCCCACCCAACCCAGCCCCAGAGGAATCAGCCTTAGAGCTTGGTTCAGACACTTGTCCTCAAGTCAGCCCAACACTCAACTTCCTGCACGCCCTCTCTCGCTAAACTCAAACAGTTCAGGGAGCGAAACAGCGGTAGCTACCTTCAAAGGCGGAAATGGCTTCTCAGATTTGTGCAGCCCCTCATCCAAGGAAGCACAGCCAAAAATGCTTTGGATGGGGGCAGAGCCAGTGTGTCCCGCCCCTCTCATTACCGGAAGTCAGGCTCTCCCAGTAGCTTTGGGGGTAGGAGCCACTGATCCGGCATGACACCGCTTCCTTTTTCCCACTCCAGGTGCAGCCATCAGGCCAGTCGGCTTGCCTTGGAGCCCTCCTCTTCCTCTACACAGGTGACTTCTTCCTCCACATCCGCTTTCACGAGGACTGCAAGAGCAAGGAGCTGCCACCGTCCTGGTTCTGTTTACCCAGCGTGCATGTGCGGGCCCTGGAGGCACAGGCCTGAGCCTCTCAGCCCCGAAGTCTGTGTCCTTGCACCACATCCAGCTCTTCTCCCTCCCAGAAGTCACTCCGTTTGCCTATTATGCCAGTGACCTCACACCCAGTGCCAGCCTTGGTGGCCCTGCTCTATAGCCAGGACTGTGGAGGGTCTTTCCTGGTCTGTCATCTCCCTGTGTTCTTAAGAGGAAATGCCGAGCCATCCTGTGAATCTCCTTAGGTTTGGCTCACCCCTGTGAATACCGATGACAAACGAAGCATGGGAGGTGACACTGTGGATGACGAAGGGAGCGGGTGTCAGGATGTTCCCCGCCCGTGTGTTCTGGGATCCAGATCTGTGTATGTTGCCATGTTCTCCAGTAAAGGCCTACCTTGCTTTCTTCCCATTGTGTCACTTACAGGCTGTGGGCTGGTGGGAGACAGGAATAGGATTGAACCAAACCTACCCAGCCACGCCCTGCCAGGCGAGGCATCCGGCTCATGGGTCCCATGGCTGGCAGGGCAGACCAATCTGTCTCTGAAATAACCAAGGATACTAGGTCACCTCTACACCTAAGGCTCCAGGGGTCCTCCTTGCTTCCCCCTCAGAGCAGGTACTCAAGTCACCTATGGCTCTGTTAGCATCTTGCCACTCCAAGTTGCCCAGTGGTGTGTGGGTAGGGTCTCATCTACCCTGTTTCTGTCTTGATCTCATGAATTTGAAAATTCACTCAAGTTCTAGGAGTGGGGTGGGGCTGTGGTCCCTGAAATATGCTGCTAGATATACTCTGTAGCTTGCAGACTCGGGGTCACAGCCAACACCACTCCCATCAACAGCTCCTCACAGCTTGTGCATGTTCTACCCATGAAAATATGCCTGCATAAACATGTTAGAAAGACAGAAGGGTACACACCTACCCTAGAGTGCCGTCCTGCCAAGGTGCAAGTGAAGCTATGCCTGGTGTCAGCATGAGGGCAGGCACCATGAGGAGCTGCAGTGACATTATGCTTTCTTCTGAAAAGGACATGATCTTGATCGGTACAATACAGACAGACACAGTTGCCACTGCAGGCCTGGGAAGGCTGATGTGGATGCAGCTCAACTTGATTCTGAGTAGAAGCATGTTGAGGATTGGTCCCAGTCATTCCAAATACACATTCTCAGAAGGTCTATGGAGAGGCAACCCAAAGGGCAAGGCAGCCCTCTTAGAGGAGATATAGAAATAGCCCATGTTTTTTTTTTTTTTTTTTTAAAAAAAAAAAAAAAACCCTGGGCGGTGGCAGTGGCACACACTTTTAATCCCAGCACTCAGGAGGCAGAGGTAGGCAGATCTCTGAGTTTGAGGCCAGTCTGGTCTACAAGAGCTCATTCCAGGACAGGCTCCGACATTACAGAGAAACCTTGTCTCAAAAAACAAATAAAAAGAAGAGGAAAAGGAAGAAGGAGAAGAGAAGGAGAAGAAAATAACCCATATACCTTGCAAAACCACCCACAGAATTAGCTGTGTTGCCCAGGTTTCTACCCTCTATCCTGGCAGAGGAGGTGATTAGAGTCAAGACAAGGAGGCCCAGAGTGCTGAGAATACTTAGACTCTTCTTGTGAGCAGACAGGGAGCCAGGAACTGCTTTTAGGATGGCTGTCCTTTTTAAGGATGTGTACCCTTTGCTGGAACACATATAGCTGGGTCTTCTAGCTCTGTTAGTAGGTGGGAATTGATCCAGGGCTGGGAGAGACCCTCTTGGATCTGGGCCTACACGGTCTATCCCAGTGCACTCAGTAGGTGCTTCCCAGGCCTGAGCAAGGGATATACCAAGCCATGCCCACTCACCTGTGTGGCTGAATGGGTTGCTCTCATATTGCCTGTTCCTCTCTGAGTAATAGCTGTCACACTCAAAATGCCAGGAAGAACCAAGATCCAGAAGATGATGTCGGAGAGGCTGCATTCCACCTCAGCCAGTTGTCAACTCCATGACTCTGGAGGGGCTGTTAGGGTGGTTGAGTCTTGGCTTTCTGGGTAGGGATAAAAATGCTATTGTCATGGACACTTTTACATGAATGGCCTCTTTGCTTTAATCTCCTCGGCATTGCTAGCAAGGCTTCGGTGCACATGGGTTCCCGCTTCCTCCCCCTTTTAGTGCTTTCTTTTTCAGTCACATCTATATGTCCTGCCATGCCTGAAATCCCACCTCCTCCAGGCACTCTTAATATTTGTCCTTGCTGGGCTCCCTCAGTCCTTCACATGGGCTCGTTTGTTCGCTAACCTGCAGCAGAAAACTTGGGTTGGTGACACAAATGCTCCAACAGGAAAGTCACAGCATAAGGAAGATGGTGAGCTTCCCCTGATGGGATTCGAGCCCAAGCTGGACTTGACCTTAGATGGTTTCAGAGGATGTAAGCATTGTATGGGGCTGCTGAACCCACAAACCCAGAAAACTGCTGTCATTATGACACCCCCAAAGGCAGTCCCTTGTGCCTATTAGCAGACATGAGAATTGTGTGGGCATCTAGCCCTGGGGCCATCAAAAAGTGTTTTAGATGATTAAGACAAATGCTAGGTATGGATCAGAAGAGGTTACCAACAAAGTGGATGAGCAGCCCAAATGAAGTCTTCCACTGAAATTGGCTAAGAAAGACCATAGCTACGCACCACAAATAGACATCAGGAAGCTGTAGTGAGGTGAAGAATACTAGGTCCAAGGCTGAGTATATGGTTCACAGTGGTTCTTCATGTGGTTCTTGCCACAAAAACAGCAAGCAGGAGGATCAGGGTTTGGATCCCCAGAACCCAAGCAAATGTCAGGTGGATGTAGGGGCCTATCTGTAATTCTGGCATAGAAGGCAGAGGCAGGGATCCCTGGAGGAAACTGGCTAGCAAAGCTAGCGGCATGGATGAGCTCTGGATTTGACTGAGAGATCCTGCCCCGATAATAAGGTAGATCACAATCAAGAAAGAGTACTAGGCCTACACACACACACACACACACACACACACACACACACACACACACGTATACATTTGCTCACACACAGAAACATGAACACACATATACATAAAGAAAGCAATAATAATTCAGGACCCAGTAATTGTGAGGGGACAAAATCCAGAAAGGGAAGCTGTTTGTCCTGCCTGATGCCGATTTTTTCCTCAGGGGTGGAAGGGGAGAAGAAGCGTCCATTTCTTACCTCTATAAAACTGGAGACAGATCCAGGGCTACCTCACAGGGTGTAGTTAGGAAGCTGCTTTCACTAGCTGGGGAGCCAGATGACCACAAGTATTGTCTTATCACTTTCCTCAGCAGTAGAAATAAACCTGGCCCATCCTCATCTGCTGGCTTCAACTCTCTCTCCTGTGAACCCAAAGTCCTGACCCATGAGCCCTAAAGTGCCTTCCTTAAGCCCCAAATTTCTCATTTCAGAGTGGCCGGAGACAGCTAGCACCTGTCACTCACATGTACCAAACACCTTAAAGACAAATATTTTCAGGGAGGGCTCCATTTCTGTTCCTAAGGCACAAGGATTTGCACGTACAAAATGGATAATTCCGTTTTAAAATGGGTCAACACACCAGGAAACACTTCATTATGGCGAGATCCATACAAAGCAGAATTAGCATTATGGCGAGATCCATACAAAGCAGAATTAGAAGACACCAGCTCAAGGAAGAATCAGATGGTGGGGTATACTGCACGAAGACTGTGAAAGAGTGTGGTAGGTTTGGAAAGTGGAAAACATATGGGGACAATATAGCTCATAAAAAGACTCAAATGGAACCCCCATAACTGGAAATAAGAACTGAGCTGAAATGTGTAACACCTAAGCTGAACTGAAGAGTAAACTCAGCTCAAGAACAAACCAGACAATTGGAGTTGGAACTGAAGGTGTTGCTTAGCAAAGACATCCACAAAGAGCAGAAAATATCAAAGCATGAAGGACATGGGAGGAAACTCATCTATGTGTGTCTAAGAGTTCTCAGAGGGAAAATCAGGAGAAGGGAGGCGAAGCTGTGAAGGAAATGATGCCTGAGGGCTTCTCAGAGCAAAGCAGAACAGAAGCCCCAGACTCAAGAAGCCCAGCCCAATTCCAAGTGTTAGAGTAACACATTGGCTGTTGTGTAGTGTTAGAAGACCGAATGGTGAGGGGTGACCCTAACAGGAGCTAGAAAGACTCAGACGATCAGAGAGATAGCACTCCGATGGACAGATGTCTTCTTGCCAGCAGCAATGGTATCCAAAAGTCAGTGGAATAATTTCAATCCTGAATGATAACAGTACTTTCCCATGTGTGAAACAGTGACACTGGTGCACAAACCAAGAGTTTTCTACGAACAAAATTTCACTAAAGGGAATTAGAAAGAATAGCCTAAGGCAGGGAAAAATACTGGGTACTTAGATGGATAAGCAGAGGTACATAGAAAGGATAACATAGGACATAAGAGAAAAATCTGGGTACAACAATAATAAATATAATAACAGGGGAATGGATTGAAAGCATGGTGGTGTTTACAAATACAGTGAACCAGCACACAAATGTTCGGGGAATGAGTGCAATCAGGGAGCTGCAGAGTTCTCTCACTCTGGAAGGTGGTGAAGACGATGACGGGCTTTAGACTTGGGGATGGTACTGTGCCTAACCAAGTTTCCATCTGTGGTACACCCGTAAGAAATGAACAATAGTGCGGACAACTTTTAAATTAGCAGTCCCCATCCCCAAGTGGAATGAGGGAAACTATCCAATCAGCCCCAAAGAAAGTATGAAAGGAAAAATTTAAAAAGTGGTGGGCAGGGGGAGGTGGGGAGGATTTTCCACTAGGTGCTCAGACTTCCTGTGTCCTCCCCTCCAGGGTCTAACCTGGGGGCTTCCCCTGACCACACAACACACTTTTTCTGCAATCCACCAGATCTACCTTGCACCCCACAACCAGTGCCCAAGTCGAGTCTGGCCACAGCTTTCCACCAAGGCCCACCCTACCTGCAACTACCCACAAGTCCCTTCTGCACAGCTGCCCACCACCCCAACTACCCAGACTTCCCGCGTCCTCCCCGGGGTCTAGTCTGAGTTCCTCTGATCATCTGCACCTTCTCCCCAATCTGCCAGATGTAGTCTGGGTTCCACGACCCAGACTTTGAAGGGGGGAAGACCCGCCCTTCAAAGGGGTCTAAGCTTCAACCAGGATGCTCCCTACCTGCCCCCAAGCCACAGGACCCTCTCTTGCCTCATCTAACCTTCCCACCCATCCAGATCTACCCCACACTCCAGGCTTTAACCTAGAAGCACTGTGTCCCTTATATATTGAAGGTGCTCCAGATGATGTTTTTATCCTACAGAAAGAGTGGATCTTTGCCTTAAGCAGAGGCCTTAGTTAAAAGTTATGCTGAGTCATGCTGTGTTTGAATGCTTCTATTTTTATTTAGGAATCATCCAGACATCCCAATGAGTATCTAGTAATTCATTGTTTACTTTTCAGTTTTACTTTCAGTCCAATGTTGCCAGATACCTAGGGAGCCAACAACTTATAACACGATGTCAAAAATGCAGCCTTGCAATTGTAACGGTTTGCTTCAAACACAGATGTGAACCCCATGTGGTGGCACTTACCAGTAATCACAGCACTTGGGGCGGGTAGAAGCTATAAGATTATGAGTTCATGGTCATCCTTGGCTGCACAATGAATTTGGGGCTAACCTGGGCTATGTAAGACCATGTCTAACCATCCAGCCAAGTACAACACGGTTATGCTTTTCATAGACAAAGGAATGTTTATTCCTTCGATCAATATACCTGCATTGGTTTAGGAAGGACATAGTGTGGCAGAGAGGTCAGGGAGAGTCACAGGGCTATACCCTGGAGGAGGACTCAGGAAGTCTGGGTACTGAGAACAAACACATTATTTTACATAGTGCTGATGAATCAGAATATAAAGTTCATTTTTATTAAGATAAAATTAGAGTGCCAATGGGTAGTATTTACCTAAATGTGAACCTATTTAAAGAATTTTTAGATTTTTAAAAATAGCTTGGGACTATTACATAAAAATGTTACTGTTTTACGTGTACTGCTAAGTTAATGCTTTGCTATATTCATAAAGTGGTATACAAATGCCCACAATGTAACTTCAAACTATAGGCATAAAAGAATCCTAAGACCATAGACCAGATCTTTAGCAAAATCACAGAAAAAATCCACACAAATACTAAAAGCACACAGAACACCAAATAGACCAGAAAAGAAAAATCCTCATGTCATATTATAGATAGAACATGGAGTGTATAAAACAAAGTATATTAAAAGCTGCAAGAGGGGAAGAGGGTGGGGGGATATAAAGTAACTCATATATAAAATAAAACTCATTAGAATAACAGCTGATGTCTCAGTGGAAACTTTGAAAGCCAGAAGAGCCTGGCAGTGATGCATTCCAAGTCCTAAAAGACCATGATGACTAACCTGGACTAATACACCCAGTAAAATTATCTGCCATAATTGAAGGAGAAAGGAAAGCTCTCTACAATATAAACAGCCTTTAAAAATTACCCAAATCAAATATAAAGAAAATACAGGAAGCATTCATTTGGGATGAAGATAAAAATGAGTACAGCAGAGATACTATGGAAAGAAATATGAAACCATAATTGTTAAAATAAAACACCACCAAAACCACAAACACTATGGCCATAATTAACACACACATTTCAATAATAACTTTGAGCATCAATGACCTCAGTTCTATAATCAAAAGACACAGACTAACTGAATGGATCAAGAACAAAATCCATCTATCAGTTGCCAACAGGAAACACATTTTAGTTTAAAGGATAAGTACCACCTTAGACTAAAAGGATGCTCCAATTAAATGGGACTGGGAGGCAAGCAGGCTTCATTAACCTAATATCTGACAAATAGACTTCACATTAAAACTAATCAGAAGATTTAGGGGGATATTTCACTAATCAAGAGAACAGTTAAATCAGAAGACATTCCTATCCTGAACATATACACCTAATTTCATTAAAAAAAAAATCTACTGCTGGATTTAAAGACAAAGGTTAACAAACATCTCTTACTAGTAGGTGATTTCATACCCCACTTTCTCTAATAGACAGGTTATTGAACAAAAAATAAACAAAATCCACAATTGACATCATATATCAAAATAGATTCAACAGATATCTACAAAATATTCCAACAAAACCCCAAAGGATTCATGTTCTACTCAGGAGCACAGAAGCGTCTTTAAAACAGATCACACAATGGCATTCAAACAAATCTTTACACATTTAAGAAGGTAGAAACCAATCCTTGTATTCTGATTGTAATGCAATAAAATTTAAAGTTTACGGCAAACTCATATCTAGTAAATACAAAATCTCATGGAGATTAAACAACTCATTACTGATGAATGGGTAAAGAAGAAACCAAGAAAGAAAATTTAAGAAATCCTGGAATTAAATGAAAATGAAAATAGGACACCACAAAACCTCTGGGACACATCAAAAATAGTCCTATGAGAGAAATGTATAGCTCTAAGTGCCTAACATCAAAAAAAAAAAAAATCAGAAGGCTAGCATGGTGGAGCTTGCTTTCAATCCCAGCACTCGGGAGGTAGAGATAGGTGAATCTCTGAATTTGAGGCCAGCTTGATCTATAGAGTGAGTTTCAGGACAGCCAGGGCTGCACAGAGAAAACCTGTCTCAAACCAATACAAACAACAACAACAAAAAAAAAATTAAAATACTTGGCTAAATGATGCAACTCAAGAAGTTAGAAAAAACAAAAACATGAACAACCAACCAAATATAAACACAGCAGAAAGAATAAAAATCAGAGCAGAAATCAATGAACTAGAAACACAGAACACAATAAACCAACCTAAGAGCTAATTCTTTGAGAAAATAAAGAAGACTGATAACAGACCCTTGGCCCAACTAATAGAAAGAAAGACAGGATATGAATTAACAAATCAGAAATGAATAGAGGAACACTGCAAAGAACACTAAAGAAATTCAGGCGTTTATAAGGGAATGTTTAAAAAACCTGATTCCATGAAGCTGTAAACCTGAAAGAAATTGATAAATTTCTAGACTCAGCCACAAATTAAAAAGAACAGAGACCAACAACCTAAACAGACCCATAACAAATCATAACAAATGAGGAAATTTAAGTAGTAATAAAAAGCCTTCCAGAAAAAAAATTCCAAGTCGAGATGGCCATATGGATTCACAGGAAAATTTAACCAAAGATTCAAAGAAGAACTACAGCTATCCTTCTTAAACTATTAAAAGAATAGAAATAGAATCACTCCCAAACATCTACAAAAATCAGTATTATCACTGTAATGCCTAAACCAGGTAAAGACAAAACAAACAAAGGAAGAAAACTATAGGCCAATGTACCTGATAGATTTAGACTCAAATTACTATATATCAAAATTATTATACAGCATGATCAGGTTGAATTTATCTCCAAAACACAGAGATGTCTCAACATATGCAAGTCAATAACCGTAATAAACCATATAAATGGATTAAAACAAAAACCACATGTTCATTTCAATAGATACAGAGCTGTCCTTTGACAAAATCCAACATGTTATGATAAAACACATGGACAATGTGGGGCTAGTGAGAACAGACCTCAACACAATAAAATCTGTCTATGAGAAACCCACAGCCAACATCATCCTAGATGGAGAAAAGCTTGAGGCAATCCCAACGAAGTCATGAAGGAGTCAGGGTTGTCTACTATCCACACTCCTCAGCACTGTGCTCAAAGTACTAGCTGGAGCAATAAGGTAAGAGAAAGAAACTAAAGGGATACACATGGAGAAAAAAGTCAAACTATCTCCTATTTGCAAATGCTATGATATTCTACATTAGAGGTCCCAAAAAGTCTACCATAAAAATGTCTAGAAATGATAAACAAATTCAACAATGTGGTAGGATAAAGTACCAACTGGCATAAATAATACCTTTTCTGTACACTAACGACAAACATACAGAGAATGAGACCATGAATACACTTCCAGTCACAACAGCCTCAAAGAAAATAAAATATCCTGGAATAAATATAACCAAAGGACATGAAGGACCTTTACAATGAGAACTTTAAACCTTTGTTGAGAGGGAGAAAGACACTAAAGAATGGAATGACATCCAGTGTTCATGAATTAGCAGAATTAATATTATGAAAATGACCATTTAACCAAAACCTATTTACAGATTTAATGCAATCCCAATATCTCATTCTTTACAGAAATAGAAAAAAAACTATTCTAAAATTAATATGGAACCACAAAAGATTCCAAATAGCCACAATCCTGAGCAAAAAAAAAAATGCTGGAGGGATTACCATGGCAGATCTTTAGATCACAGAGATATAGCAATAAAAACAGTCTGCTACAGTAGGAAAAAAAAGACATGGAGAACAATATAGAAGACCCAACATCAGTTCTTGCAGCTTCAGCCACTGAGTATTTGACAAAATCGCCGCAAACATACACTGAAGTAAGGACAGCACCTTCGACAAATGGTGCTGAGCAAACCGATGTCCACACGCAGAAGAATGAGATTCGACTTATATATATCACATTGCACAGCAACTGACTCCAAAGGAGTGAAAGACAAACATGAAACCCAAAACACAAACTGCTAGAAGAAAACATCGGCAGTCACCGCCATGATCTAGGTTATAGGAAAGGGCTTCTTGATAAAAACCCCTTTTGTTAATACCACAATTAACAAGTGGGATTTCATAAAACCAAAGAATTTCTGTAAAGCAAAAAAAAAAACAAAAACAAAAATAACAATCATCCATGTGAAAAGAAGCCCACCAAATGGTAGAGAATCTTTGCCAGCAATATATCTGACAGAGGATTATTATCCAGAATATACAAAAAATTCAACAAGGAATAAAAACAATTACCCACTTAAAAAATAGTTCTCGGACAGAAACAGATAGTTTACAAAAGAAAAAAGATGGATAAGAAATATCTCAAAAAAAGTTCATTGTGCCTTGCAATTAGAGAAATATAAATAAAAATGGCTTTTGAGATATCACAGAACTTCAGTCTCAGTAGCAACAATCAACAACAGGACAATAAATGCTGGGGGCCGGGGGTTCAGGTTGAAGGGACCCCTCACTCACTGCTGATGGGATTGCAAACTGGTGGAACCACGTTGGAAATCAGTGTGAAAAATTCTCAAAAAGCTAAAAATAAATCTACCACATGATACAGCTATACCACTCCTTGGCATAGACCCAAAGGACCTGACATCCTACTCCACAGGTCCTCGCTCAGCCGTGTTCGTTACTGCTCGAGTCACAATAGTTAAAGAACCTAAATGTCTCTCACCTGAGAAGTGGATAATGAAGTGTAGCACATAGACATCATGGAATGATGTGTAGAAAGACAAAATCATTAACCCTGCAGGGAAATGGATGGAACTATGATATTGAGTAAGACAACCCAGACCCAGAAAGACAAATGTCACATTTTCTCTCATCCAAAGCTCCCAGCTCCAAAACTTCAGGGATGAATACTTAGCCTGGAGTAACTACAAAACTCAGGAGAGTAAAGTGAGACCATTGTCAGGATGGGGAGTTTAGGAAGGAATATAGGGTACATGCGATCTGATCAGGAAATGGCGAAAAGGGGGCTCTTTAGGAAGGTAAATACAGAAGGAAGAAGCCACTGCTCAAAAACAGGGAAATGCCTGCCTGGTCCTGGAAACCTAGTTACTCAGTGCCAATGAAATCATGAATCTTGAAGAGGAAGCTACAACCACTACTTTACTAAAGCAGCGTAATCCCTGGCTATGTCCCAAACATTTACATTTATACCCATAAATAAGTGTAGTCTTCACTCCCCCCTCAATCAAGGAAACTTCTCTTTGCAACAGATGGAGACCACTACATAAAACCACAACCAATCAAAATGTAGAGTTGTGAGCCCAGTTTCAATGTAATATACAATCAAAGGACTAGGGAGACAAAAAAAAATTGCCCAAATAAGGCATTATAAGACAAAAAAATCTATAAAAATACTAGCAAATTCATTTTGTGTTGGCTATGTACTATTGGGCATGGGATCTATATTTAAGTGTGGTTTATATACCCTGTGAGACTCCATTGGAGAAAATTAATTTTTTTCTTTACAATCAGTTGTCAAATAGAGATCGATTCTTGGTTAATGTCTACTTCTGCTCCTCAGTGCTGGGAACTCATCTGGTTGAACCTCAGCTATCACAGTTTCTGTGGGTTCATATGGGTGTCCATCCTGTTGTGTCTGAAAGACACTGTTTCCTTAGAATCATTAATTACTTCTAACTCCTTCAAGCTTCCTCTTCTGCATAGCATCTGAGCCCCAAGGGGAGGGGCTTGTTGAGAACACACCTTTTAGGACCAATTGTCCCAAGGTCACTCACTCTGCACATTGTCCCGTTGTGCATCTCTGTTTGTTCCCATCCACTGCAGGAGGGAGCTTCTCTGATGCTGCCTGCGCAAAACACTGACCCTCAAGGAATGTCACTAGAGTCATTTTATTGCTATGTTTTTATAGCAGAACAACAGGATTTGGTTTTTCCCTAGACCCGTGAGGCCATGAATTTGTTTTTTTTTAATTAATTAATTTATTTATTAAAGATTTCTGCCTCCTCCCCGCCACTGCCTCCCATTTCCCTCTCCCTCCCCGCGATCAAGTTCCTTTCCCCCTCCCCCCCCATCAAGTCCCCCTCCTCATCAGCCCAAAGAGCAATCAGGGTTCCCTGACCTGTGGGAAGTCTGAGGACCACCCACCTCCATCCAGGTCTAGTAAGGTGAGCATCCAAACTGCCTAGGCTCCCACAAAGCATGAGGCCATGAATTTGAAAAAGAGCCAGGAGGGGTTTATGGGAAGGTTCTGGGGGAAGAAAGGGAAGGGAGAAATCTTGTAATTATATTATAATCTCAAAAAAATTGAATTGAGCAGAGGAGTGGGGTGAATATGATCAAAACATATTGCATGAAATTCTCAAAGCATAAATAAAAGTATATTATTTTAAAAAGAAAGGCTTAGGGACTTAGTGGGGGAGTGTTCACTAGCGTGTTACAATATCCTGATTTCTAATCTCGGTATCACATGATGAGAAATAAGAAAGAAATAGAAACAGCAGGATACAAACCACAACCACAATGGTGTAAGAAAGCCCAATGCTTACATAAGTGTACCATTATACATCAGGCATTATTCCAAGACCTTCTAAGAATCAATTGGTTCTATATGGCACACAAAATCTACACAACCATTCCTATATATGTATATGGCTAAAATGATTGTCAGCAAATACTACATTTATTTGCCTTTGTCTGTTTTTTCTCAACTGTAGGAGTGTTCTTAGTGTGGATTATTTCTTATTCCTTTCATTTTAGTTGACAAAAGAATGAGGCACATACAGCCACATTGCTAGGAAGTGGCTGTAAAATAAATTGTACAAACAAATTAAGTATATTAGTACTTACAGGAAATGAAAATAATTATTCCAGATGAAAGACTAGGCTAATCTTGCAAGATCTGGGCTATGATGGTTTACAAAAGACAGCACAAGGTGAGACCGTCAAAGATGGGAGGAGCAGCAGAAGATGCGCCCGAAACCTAATAACAGAATTTCAGGACATCAACGCTTACTTTTCTCCTCCAGGAGCATGCAGACTACCTTCCAGTAAACCCGTGAGTGCTAGGCAGTGTGGTGAAGCATGTCGTCGAGCACCAGCTCTATTTCTCCATGTTCAATGGCATAAGCAAGCTGTGTCACATCAGCACAGGGCCTTACCATCACGTTAGAGAGAATAATCGATAGCCTTGGCAATAGTCTGAAGTTTCGGGGTATCCATGGGGACCCCCTATGCCCAATGACTCAACAAGATGCATCCCATTCCTGGCACTGGAGGATTTACTTGGCGGCATAGGTTGTCTAATTGGGGCATTGTCTCCCCTATGATATGGTGGCTCCATTTAAGTTCCTTTGATATGTGTATATATTTTAGAACGCTTCTACAGTGGTTGGTTTCCATACAGCTTTTCAAAAGGCCTTTAGTGCTGTCTCTCTCCACATTTCTTCCATTGTCCTGCCCTCTCAGCACCCCCATTTCATCCTAATCTTGTATCCCCTTTATTTCTTTGTAACACTAGATTCTATTTCTCCTTCCTCGGGAGATCATTTCCCTTCCTCCTCCCATGTCCTTACTAGGTACCAGTGGCCTGTCTGAAAAATAGGCTGGTGCAAGATGCTGTAAATATGAGGATAATCAAAAAATATTTTTTTATTAGATTTAAGACTCTCTCCGTGAAATGGGAGCCATACCTAATACTCCTAAAATGGCAAAGAACATGAGACTAGACAACCCACCACTGTTACTCTGTTAAAGGAGCATAGCAATGAAACAAGTCCTGGCCGGGCGGTGGTGGCGCACGCCTTTAATCCCAGCACTCGGGAGGCAGAGGCAGGCGGATCTCTGTGAGTTCAAGGCCAGCCTGGTCTACAAGAGCTAGTTCCAGGACAAGAACCAAAAGCTAGGAGAAACCCTGCCCAGAAAAAAAAACAAAAACAAAAACAAGTCTTGTTGGCATATTGCTATACCCATAGGTCAGTTTCTCGCTCAGACCACGGCAGAACAGCTTCTTGCAGTAGATGGGGATCAGCATGGTGACTCACAAATGGAACCTGCAGAAAGTGAGAGACTTTGGAGCCCCTCATTGTGAATGCGAGGTCTTCATCACACCTCACACGTAAGGCTCAGGGACTTACGTGAAGTGAAGATGAAAAGATTGTTAAGAAGAAATGTGGACTTGGGTCCTCTCCCTAAACAAGAAGCTATTTGCAATTGATCTCTGCTGTCAAAGGGACAATCAGTTTTCTTTAATAGAGTGTCACTGGGTATTTTAACCACATTCCAGGGCAGACCCCATACCCAGGAGTAGTTGGCCAACACAAAATGGATTTCTGTGTTTTATTTTGATTTTTCTGTGGGCTTTTTCTTTTTGTTTTCTTTTAGCATTTGTCTTATTGGTTTTCCATTTTTTCATTTATAAGAAGGAAAAAACCAACATGAAATTGGGTGGATAGGAAGGTGGGAAGGATTTGGAAGGAATTGGGGGAGGGGAAATCATGATCAAAATATAGGGTATAAATATTTAATTAAAAAATACAAGACAAAATATATCTAGAAATAGATAATAGCATCATGATAATAAAAGTGATAATTTACCCAAAACTATAATTACTCCAAATCTGCACACAATTGACACTATTTAAATATTTTTTTTTAAAAAATTTAAATGGCTAGAATGATTGCCGAGCAGATAAAGGCACTTGCTGCCAAGCCAGATGTCCTGAATCAGATCCCTGGGACTCGCATGGTGGAGAGAACCAACTCTTGTAACCACATGCTGAGGCACATGAACACACATGTACATACACCTATACCTATGCATCATAAGTTAATAAACGTAATAATTTGTAAAGAGATAAAATAGTTTTAGGAACTTGAGAGATGGTTCAGTCAGTAAAACGCTTTCTGTACAATCACAAGGGTCTGAATGTAATATCCAGCACCCACATAAGATCCAAAGTCAGCTGTGCACACCTCCAGTCTCAGGACTAGTGGCAGAGGTCAGCCAGGCTAGCCAAATTGGTGAGTTCTAGATTCAGTCAAAGACCAAGACTCTGTCTCAAAAATATAGGAAAGATGGTTGAAGACCACACTTGACATTGCCCTCTCGCCTCTGCAGACATGAGCACACACATGAACACAAGCATACATAATAACTGTTGTAGGAACAATAACCTGCCTCAAAAACTAAAGCACAACCTGCCAGAAGTCCAAGGAGGAGCAAGTCCACAACTGTGCAGAGACTGTTCGCACACATCTTTGACTATACATCAATGGATAACACAAGCAATGAAAACTACAGAAGGCACGCTCAGGTATACTGACATACGACGATAATCCCAATACTTGGAAGATTGAAGCAGGAGGACTGTGAATTTGGGGATGCTGCTAAAAATTCCTTCCTAGGGAAGGTGTAACACCATCTCCCCTCCTCCCAAGGTCCCAACAACAATCTGAGGCACAATTCCACGCAAGTTCCCTCTGGGCTATGTGAATTGAATAGACTTTCTTACTGAGTATAGGAGCAGGATTACTTACAGGGGTGTGGGTGCTCCTGCTCAACAGGTCACACCAGAAAGCAGGGATGAGAGCTTTCTTACCGCAGCACAGCAGAAGCCTCCACCCTCGTCTTCCCTGACTTTTATACTTCAGTCCCTCTCTGAAGTCGTATGTAGTTAGGGTAGCATTGCAAACAACAGGTGGTCGGGAGTGGTTCAATACTCAGGTGAGGGTCCGATGACCCTCCCCGCCCATCTACGAGGGGATATAGTTATCAAGCCCAGCTGGTATGATCTTTTACAAGTGGGCACAGCTGAATGCCCCACCATGATGGTTGTTTGTCTTAGAGGCCAACCTGGGTTAGCCCGTGAGTTGAAGCCCAACCTATACTACACAGTGGTTATAAAGTGTGCAAATATGTAAGTGTGTGTGTGTGTGTGTGTGTGTGTGAGAGAGAGAGAGAGAGAGATCATACACAAATGATTTGAAAACTTAATTAAATTTTTTTGCCATTGAACATTTAGAAAAGTATTTCACTCTGCGTTTGTTAGAGACCTTTGTATCATAGCGTGTGGCCCATTCTGTAGCTGAAGAAACTTATCTTGTAGATACCATATTATATCTTCGTTTTCTCTCTGCTGCTTTCATAAAGACCCTGGCCAGAAGCAACTTGGAGAGGAAAGGGTTTGTTTCCACTTACAGTTGTCCGTTGTGAAGGAAAGTCAGGACAGGAACAGAAGCAGAGGGTGTGGAGGAACCCTGCTGACTGGCTCGCTTCTCACGGCTAGTTTCTCACCCTTCATTCGTATACCATCTTAGACCAGGGTAGCACCGCCCACAGAGTATGGAGCCCTCCCACATCAATCACTAATCAAACAAGCTACAGACTTGCCCACAGACAATTGGGTTTTCTCAATCAAAATTCCTCTTTCCAGTTGACTTTAGCTCATGCCACATTGAGGGGAAAAAACCCCAACCAGGACAGCCTCTCAAAACAGAATGTTTAAAGGTCAATCATGAAAAGAAAAGTATAAGTCTATCTCATATTTGGAAATTAAAAAACATTTTTAGATAACTTATAGTCAAAAGAACAAATAACCATGGAAAATAAATGTTGAAAATGACGCAGATAATTCATATTTGATAGGGACGTTTTATAGATGTAATTCCATCTAATCAAAGGAAGAAAATGCGGAAGTTAATGAGCTGATCACCAGCCACAAGAGCAGAGAACACTGGTAGGAGAGATTAAAGGACATAGAAGGATGTAATTAAAGATAAGACCACAAATTAATAAAATAGGAAAGAAATCCACAATAGCAGAAAGCCAAAGGGTGTTTCTTGGAGAAAGTTGATAAAATAAAGAAACCTCTGACTAGATTAATAAAAAGAAAAGACACAAATAAATGAGTCACAGATGTCTGGCCCCACAGACAGCCATCCAAGGAAATTATGAACATGGGAGGAAATTATGAAGAACCTGATTCCAGATCAGTGATTCTCAACCTCCATAATGTTGAGACCTTTAATACAGTTCCTCATGCTGTGGTGACCCCAACCATAAAATTAATTAGTTGACGCTTCGTAACTGTAATTTTGCCACTGTTATGAGTTGTAAATATCTGTGCATTCCAATGTTCTTAGGCGACCCCTGTGAAGGGGTCATTTGACCTCCCAAGGGGTTGAGAACCACTGTTTTAGATCATTTGAAAACATAAATTTTCTAGAAAATGTAAGAATAAAATTATGGTAACAAATGGAAAGAGTAAATAATTGAAAAGCTATTACAGAAATCAAGTTTTTAAAAAACCTTTTCAAAAAGCAATTATAGCCCCAGATGGAGTGTGCATGTGTATATGGTGGTGTGTATGTGTGCTTATGCATGTGATGTATATGTGTGTGTATGTGTGCACGTGATGTGTTTGTTTATACATGTGTGTTTACATGGTGTCCATGTATGTGTTGAGTTCAGAGAACAACCTCAGGTATCAGTCCTCACCTTCCACCTTGTTTGACATAGGGTCCATTGCTGCTTGTCACAGTGTATGCCACAGGCTGCACAGCCCCAGGCTTGCAGGGATTTTCCAGTTGCCACCTCCCGTCTTGCCTTTAGAAAGACTGGGATTACAGAAGCTCAATGCTGTGTCTGGCTTTACACGGGTTCTCCAGTTCTCTGTCTTCCTTTCTCTGCTTGGTGGCTTTTAACAGTGAATTCTAATAAACATTAAAGGAGTTAATAATTATAGTTCCATAAAATATTTCTCAATTTAGATAAAGGAGATATGTTAATACCCAAATCCAACAAAGATAACATGTGAAAAAATAGTTCAGGAATGCAGCGCATATCGCCTGTCTGCACTCTATGTGCTACCATACAGTTCGTGAGCTTTGGGCAAGGGGCTGGAGGTTGAAACACACAAAGACACACAGAGACAGAGACACGGACCTCTAGTCACTGGTAAGAAGCCCTTTATTCAAAAGCACCACGGAGGCTTATATACCCAACAGTCAGGTGGGCCAACAGGTGAAAACCTTATCCTCTGATCCTCAAGGTCAAGCCAACCTGTGCTCGTGAAGCAGAGCTGGTAAACAACTTTGACACAGCCTTTAGTAACTCAAATCAGAAGGAAAGTAAAGATCTCTAGCAGGGAAGAGCAGCTGGAGGCCAGGACTCCAAATGGTCCCAACACAGGAAAGCTATACATCAAAACTTTAGGGCTTGCTAGGCTCCCACAAAGCCAGAACATGAAGTAGGATCAAAACCCAGTGGCATTGTCCTTGGCTTCTCAGCAGCCCTCATTGTCCGCCATATTCAGAGATTCCGGTTTTATCCCATGGTTTTTCAGTCGTAGTCCAGCTGGCCTTGGTGAGCTCACAATAGATCAGCCCCGCTGTCTCCGTGGGTGGGTGCACCCCTCGTGGTCCTGACTTCTTTGCTCATATTTTCCCTCCTTCTGCTCCTCCTTGGGACATTGGGAGCTCCTAGACCAAGATGGAGCGGGGAGGACTTTGGACTTTCCACAGGGCAGGGAACCCTGACTGCCCCTCAGACTGGAGAGGAAGGGGGAGAGGAGTGGG
>NW_026067930.1:4171775-4189126 GCF_014885135.2 Alexandromys fortis
ATTGTATCTGGGTATCAACCATTTTATAAACATTTACACACATACAAATAGTCTATGAATATACATTCATATGAATTAATGATATATTAATATAATTATATATCATTATATGAATATAATTATATGTTATGATATTCATATATATGAATATTAATTAATATATGAATAAATGCTCCTACTAGATAAAAACAAAAAAAACAAAAAAACAAAACAAAAAAACAAAACAAAAAAAACTTTAGGGCTTGATGCTCTCCTTGGTGACAAATAAAGATAGCCTATTATGACCAGGTGTCTTAATTGAGAGAATGCAAGGTTGGTTGAAGGGTAGAAAACCAGTTAATGAATCTACTGTGTTAACCAAGTAGAGAAGCAATGTCACACAATCCCTGTTATGAGTGTGGGAAAAGCCTTTGATTCAGGTGCACACCCTCTCATGACTGAAGAAGCTCCGAAGTTCAGAAAAGCTCCTCTAAGCTAAAGCTGGAAGATGGCTTCTAACTGGTGCAAAAGTAACTATAAAAAAATATGCACAGAGCCAGGTCTGGCGGTCCAGACCTGTCAGCCCATCTGCTTGGGAGGCTAAGGTGGGAGGGTTGCAAACTTAAGGCCTGCCTAGGCTACAGAGTGGCCTTCAAGTCCTGCTTGAACAACTTTGAGAGCCTGTCTCAAAATAAAATGTTAAAAAAGAAGGCTGGGGTGTAGCTCAGTAGTAAAGTGTTTACCCAGAATGCACAAGGCCTGCTATGTTCAATCCCTCACCTCACAGACATAAAACCAAAATAAATAAAAATGCCTAATGTAGATCTGCCTCCGCATTCTCTCTCCTTTAAAACATAAACATACACTTATTGTGTGTGTGTGTGTGTGTGTGTGCATGTGTGTATATGTGACATTGCAGATGCCCACGGAGTCCAGAAGAGGGAATCAGATTTCTCTGAAGCTGGAATTACAGGCAGTTGTGAGTTGCATGACATGGGAATAGGGAGCAAACTTGAATTGTCTGCAAGAGAAGTTTGTGCTCTTAACCATTGAGCCTTTCCTCCAGTGGTCCCTAAGTTTTGTCTTTAAGATCAGAACTGAAGCATCTCTGCTTCTATGTCTTGTTGTGTCCACAGTCCATCCTACAAAGGAAAGGAAAATAACAAAAGTCTGAAGTCCAAAGAAGCAAAAAAAAAAAAAACTGCTCCTAAAGATGTGTATTAATATTATTAACAACACAAAGTCTGGAGGAACATTCATACTTATAAGAATATAAAATCAATTTACAAAATCCAGAGTATTTATATCTCAACACAAACTTCACAAAAATAAGACAATAAGATTGACCACTTATAGATCTACATTTTTTCACAAAATGAGCCTATGTTTGACAGAATAATTCTTTCCCAAAGACAGCTAAGCTCTATTTCCCAGAACTCATGAATATATTAGATTACACGGGAAAGGAGAATTTATAAGTATACATAAAATTATAGTTGACAATCACTGGACCTTAAGATAAATTATCCAGACAGGATCAAGGGAATTAGAAGGGTTCTTAAAAGGAAAAAGAGGCCAAAGAGAACCAGAGAGGGTGACAGGAAGGCAATGTAACCCATAGCCTTGGGCTTGAAGATGGAGGAATTGGTCATGAGCCAAGATGATCCTCAAACCCTAGACGCTGAGCTAGTCCAGAAAATAGATCCTTTTCTGCCCATAGAATTCTCTGCAGAGAATATGCTCCTGCCAGCACCTCAATGTTTGCTCAGTGATATTCTATCTTCGGATCCCAGAACAATTAGATAATGAATTTGTGTTGTATTAAGCCAACTTTGTGGTCATTGGTTGCAACACCAACAGGAAACTGATTCAGAACCACAGAATAAATCATTTCTTTTATATGTAAGGCTTAAAGAGGGAAGATATAAAAATTTATTGAAGTACATTAAAGCACGGCTAAGTAAATGGACTGAGAGACTCTTTCTCATAAAGATGCAAATTCTTGCTAAGCGGATCTATAGATTGAATGCTATGCCAATAGAAACCTTAATAACTTTAAGGTGGAACTTGACAAGCTGATTCTAAAATGCTTCAGAAATGCAGAGAGGTCCAGTGATAGCCAACATATTCTTCAAGATAAAGTTCTAAAATGCCCATTGCAATAGGACTGAGGAGATGGCTCAAGTGTTTGTCATGGAAGCAGAAAGGTTCTGGTTAGGATCCTAGAGCCCACTTTAAAAGTCCAGGCATGGAGAGACATACATGGATCTAATCTACAAGGGAAATAGAAAAAGACAAAATCTCCTGAATAAATTAGGGGCATGGGAACCATGGGAGAGAGTTGAAGGGGAGGGGAGCAGAGAAAATGTTTAGCTCAATAAAATCAATAAAAAATATAGTATTCTATAGTCTAATACAGCTAAAAAAAATCCAGGCATGGACATACACTTATAATCCGAGTTATGGGGAAGTGGTGATGGAGGGATTCTTGTGGGCTTTCTTACTGGTCTAGACAAGTCACTCAGAGCTCCAGGTTCAGTGAGAGATGTTATCTGAAAAGTAGAGAGAGATTGAGGAAGACAGTGGATGTGAATATGGACCTCTGGTCTCCACATACATGCACACATGTGAACACACATTTGCACATAGCCACACATATATACACAATGTATTGTTCCACTAAACCAATTAGTGTAGTGTGTCAAGCCCACAAGTGGACCTGTGAACAAATGTGCACCTGGTTACTGAGAACACTGCCTGCCAGTATAAATGGGGGAAAGGTGACTTCTCCTTTACATAACTGTAATGGACATTATATTGGTAGATTGCAATATGTTGTTTGAGCTCAAGAGAATCTGGATCTGGCAGAAGAGTCTCCCCCACTCCATTTCAGACCCAAGCATGTTTATCTTACAGCATATTCCAAGACCCCTTTTCTGTGGATGGACTAACTCCCAACTATGAGACAGGGAAGAAAAAGAATAGCAAAAACATCCCCAAAGTCAAAACATTATGCCTGTGAGCACAGCTAGAGGGGCAATCATTTTCAACATATAGTACTAGTGTCTGTTCCACGGTATAAAAGTACCCACAGAGGGGAATAGAATCCATGGAAGAATTTCCATGGACAGAAAACTCAATCAGGAATATCAACTGATCGCCTCAACTTTCCCAGTCAAGTTTCTGCAGGATGTTGTGAGTCATGATTTGATGATGTCGTTCCTACCTGTTACTAATATTTCTTTTATTTAGAAGCCTCAGTTGTTCTGCCTGTGACTCTTTGGATAGGGGACTCCAGCTGTTGCCTCAACAGGCCTTCCCTATTTGGTGTCTGTTGGATGTCTGTAAGCCCTGGGTGTATGGTGCTATTATTTCTTTTGCTTCTCTATTGGGCCAGTCCAGCCATCCCTGCTGGATGTTGTAAGAACCCAATGTGATGTAGTTTTACCACTTTTTTTTCCTGCTGCCTCTTGCTGTTACTTCCTATTTATTCTTTTATATTTAGTCGCTGTGTATGTAATGAACTCACTCATTCAAACGGAAAGAACAGCTTTTGCAGACTGTTCTCTAGACTGTACAGAACAGCACTGCCCAAGCATGCAGGTAGCTGTAGGGAAAGAGAACTGTTGGGATCCACTGTCTACATTAGACACTTCTATCTTAGGGAAGTCCTAAATGTGAAAAGCAAAGTGTAAAAACATTTGGAAGATGTTTGTAGGTATTTCTATAATCTTAGCATAGAGAATAGACATGCTAAATAAATGTGTCACAAAGAACAGAAACGAAAGTGACTCAACAGTATAAAAACTGTCTTCAACTTTTCCTCATTGAAACACATGTTATAATTTTAGAGTAGTATGAATGGGTGATTTTACAAAGACTGTTTTCTGTTGCTGTAACAAAATACCCGAGGTTAGGTATGTTACACAGACAAGTTTACTTAGCTCACAGTTCAGGAGGTCAAGAAGCATGGTACCAATATTTGATCAGTGTTGATGAAGGCTTCACAATCTGGCAGATGCCATCATATGAGAGGGAGAGGGCATGGTGAGACCAGAAGTCAGAGACTAGGGAGAAGCCAGGCTCACTCTTTTCATCATAGTCCTCTTATGAGAATTAGCCAGCTTTGGGATGCCAGTACTAATTCCTTCTGAGAGAAATGATGCTGCGACTTGACCACCTGCAGAAGGTGCCATGCCCTCAGCACTGACATACTGGGAACATAGTTCCAGCTCATGGTCCATGGGGAACACTCTCAAACTATACTAAAGGCATAGTCCATTGTTATAAGATTATTCAACCTAGGAATCATGCCAGTCACAATGTATGTGAACAGCTTCTGATGTTGCCTACTTGGATCACCTGGGGGTGTCTCCTGCAGGAAGGAGGGAAGAAAGGGATGTGGCAGCAGACATATACCAATGCCAGTTCAGCTCACAGGGGCATTAACAGAGGATCTGCCTTAATTAAACTTGGTCATGTTAGTGTTAACTCAACAGAATATAGAATAATGTGAGCATGGCTGTGATGATTATCTGTGTTATGTTAATTGCTGTGGGAAGACCCATCTTAATTGTAGGCAGGACCATTAACTGGTCAGGGGACTCTGAATGGTCTAAATCAGAGAAAAAGTGAGCACTAGCCTGCATTCTCTTACTACTCTCTACTTCATGAGAATGAATTCATCATCACCAGGCATGCTCATGATGTCATGCCTTCCCCACCATGATGGACTCAATGCTTTCTTGAACTGTGATGCAGAGTAAATATTTTCTTCTTTGGCTTGCTTTTGTTAAAAAAAATTTTTTGTTGTTGTTCGATCATAGAACAAGAAAAGAAAGAAACAAAGACACAAAAAGGGCACATGTGAAATAAATTACAGAATGTTCATGGCAAAATTATTAACAAAAAGAACACAATCTTATGCCATACTGAGAGTAAGGTGTTTATACACATTGTGAAATTCCCATGTGGTAGAATGTTATACAGTGATGGATATGTAATAACTGGCTCCATGACAACACTGTGATGCTAAAGACATAGGGCAGAGGACAGGAAGGTACAATCAGTTTAATTCCAGGCACTTGAAATTCCAAAAGTGAATTGATGCATTTACAAGAGATATGTACACTAGTAAAAATAGCAATCTTACCAAAAGTAATCTACAGATTTAGTGCAATGCCATCAAAATTCTTCGCAGACTTTGAAAGAACAATACTCAGCTTCATATGGAAAAGCAAAAAAAAAAAAAGATAGCCTAAACAATCCTGTACAATAAAGTAACTTTCTTGAGGTTCACAATTCCTGACTTAAAACTTTACTGCTAGAGCTACAGTACTGAAAAAAGCCTGGTATTGGCATAAAAACAGACAGGAGGATCAATGGAACTGAATTGAAGACCCAGATATCAATCCACACACCTACAAACATCTGATTTTTGACAAAGAAACAAAAAAATATAAAATGGCAAAAAGAAAGTATATTCAACAAATGGTGCATAACTGAGTATCAACGTGTAGAAGAATGAAAATAGATCCATAGCTATCACCATGCACAAAACTCAAGTCCAAATGGATCAAAAACCTCAACATAAAGCAAACCACACTGAGCCTCATGGAAGAGAAAGTAGGAAGTATAGTTGAATGCATTAGCACAGGAGATCACTTCCTAAATATAACCCCAGTAGCACAGACACTGAGAGAAACAATTAATAAATGGGACCCTTTCAAACTGAGAAGCTTCTGTAAATCAAAAGATATAGTCAACAAGACAAAACAACAGCCTACAGAATGGGAAAATATCTTCACCAACCTCACATCAGACAGAGGACTGATCTCCAAAATATACAAAGAACTCAAGAAATTGGTCATCAAAAGAATAATCCAATTAAAAATGGGGTACAGACCTAAACAGAGAACTTTCAACAAAGGAATCTAAAATGGCTGAAAGACACTTAAAGAAATGTTCAACATCCTTAGTCATCAGAGAAATGCAAATCCAAACAACTCTGAGATTCTATTTTACACCTGTAAGAATGGCCAAGATCAAAAACCCTGTTGACAACTTTTGCTGGAGAGGATGTGGGGTAAAGGAAACACTTCTGCATTGCTGGTGGGAGTGCAAAGTGGTACAGCCTCTTTGGATATCAGTATGGTGATTTCTCAGAAAATTAGGAAACAACCTACCTCAAGACCCAGCAATACCACTTTGGGGTATATACCCAAGGAATGCTCAATTATAACAAAAGGACATGTGCTCAACTATGTTCATAGCAGCATTGTTTTTCATAACTAGAACCTGGAAGTAACCTAAATGCTCCTCAGCTGAAGAATAAATAAGGAAAATGTGGTACATTTACACAATGGAGTACTACATAGCAGAAAAAAATAATTACATCTTGAAATTCATGGGCAAATGAATGGATCTAGAAAACATCATATTGAGTGAGGTAACCCAGACACAGAAAGACAAATATTTTATGTACTCATTCATAATTGGCTTTTAGACATAAAGCAAAGAAAAGCCAGCCTACAATTTACAATCCCAGAGAACCTAGACAACAATGAGAACCCTAAGAGAGACATACATGGAAAAAGACAAGAGCTCCTGAGTAAATTGGGAGCATGGGGGCCATGGGAAGGGAGAGAAAGGGAGGTGAGCGGAGAAAAGTATATAGATCAATAAAACAACAAATTAAAAAATAAGAGATATGTACACAAGTAGAAAAGACTAAAAAAGAGAAAGAAAGTATACTTGAATAATGAACACAAAATTTAACACACCAAGGGGAACAAGAATGGGGGGTTTGTGAGGAGGAAACCGTATCTTTGGAAATTGGGTGATGTTTTACTTCTTCATTCACATAGTGGAATCTTATTTCTATGTCTTGATTCCAAGAACTGAGTTGCATTGTGCCGATGTGGCTTTGGGGGAAAGGAAGTCCTTTGGCACAGACTCCGGAAACCTTTAAAGAAAGCTTCCTTTCTTCCTTCACCTTTATAATTTACTTTGCCATTTCAAACTCACTGATTAATCACATCTTGTTTCTGGTAGTCACCCAAGCCAGTCCCATGCCAAAATGGATGAAGCTGCCGAGGCTTCAGAACCGCGGACATTGATCTGAGACGCTGATGTCAGCACTGTGGACAGAGACCTGAGGTTCCTCTTTCAGCACCGAGGACAGAGACCCGCGGTTGGTCCCCCCAAGGGGGGAAGCCTTTCACTGGTTCTCAACCTCCCTAAAGCTGCTACCCATTATTATAGCTCCTCATGTTGTGGTGAGCCCCAAGCATAAAATTATTTTTGTTGCTACATCATAGCTGTAATTTTGCTATTGTTATGAATCGTAATGTAGATATCTGTTTTCTGATAGTCTTAGGCGACCCCTGTGAAAGGGTCGTTCGATCCCCATGGGATCGCGACTAATCTGTTGAGAACCCCTGCTAGAGGTGTTAGAAGGGCACAAGCCAAACACAGCTAGATTCCCTTCCCCAGCTCCCACCAAACTGGTGGATGACTGTGAAATAGAACTCAGGTCTTCTGAACTCTGATCTGTTGCTCAATCTATCTTCCTGGCTTTAAATTGCACAGGAACTGGCGAAGCAGAGGTCTCCAAGAGGCTCGTGTGATTTCCCTGTGAATCCATGGAAAGGTGGGTTTTGCAGCCAGCGTTCCCAGGCTCAGATCTAGATTCTGCCCTTGTCATTGCAGTGGGCACCTGGGATACCCCAATGTGGACTGTCACTTTTCTGTTGCTGGGAGAATTCAGTGATCTAAAGTAGAAGACAGCAATATGTGTGACTGAGAAAGGAAAAATTTTCAAAGTCCTTTTTCTTTGGTGAATTTCAAATCAGAAAGAAACTGTTTTTATGGGATGTGTGAACTTGAGAAACATTATCTAATATTGTCTCCTTTGGAAATTAACCCATGAAAATTGCCACACAAAACCTTGGCCTCTTGTGATTTATAAACCTCAGAGAATGTCTTAACCCTGTCTAGTCCTATTTATTTCAGATCTTCAATGATCCAGTGACCATTGTCTGACAGGTCCTATGTTGCTAAGAGAAACCAAAAAAAAAAAAAATACTACAAGAGGAACAACTGTAAGTGGTGGCACACATCTTTAATCCCAGCCCCAGCACTCAGGAGGCAGGGGCAGACAGATGTTCATGAGTTTGAAGTCAGCGTGATCTACATAATGAGTTCCAGGCCAGAGAACTTCACAGTGAGACTCTGTTTTAAAAATAAAAAAAAAATCCAAACTATCTCAAGGGTCAGGAATCATTGACTGCACTCAGAATTCCCAGAATAAATTTACACAGGGTAACTGATTCTTTTTATATGCTACTGGATTCCTTATGTTTGTATTTTATGTTGGAATCTTCACCTATATTCATAAATACCTTGATTCGTAATTCACATTCTTTTGCCTTCTTTGTATGAAAGTTACTCTTGATATATGGAATGAATACGGGAATTGCAGGAGTTTAAACACCATGAAAGTGACTAGCTCTTTAAAAGTTAGAGTAGACTGAAATGAGAATCCGCCTGAGCTTGGTCCCTTTGCTGACCTCCAATGATGGTCTGATATGGCCTATGGATAGTTGCATATTAAATTTTTCCCTTTTATGTTTGGATTGATTTTGGCAACATACTTTCACTTGGAAATTGTCCCTTTTTTGAGATTTCCAGTGTGCCATCATACACTTGTTTATTTCTTCTCTCATAACTGTTTTTATTTCCCCTGTCTCTGCAGTTAAGCTGACCCTGTCTGTTTCTTACTCCAGTCCTAATTTCGCTCTCCTTCTTTCTTCATTCTCTGTAACTAAAGCCTAGTTACACTCTTAAGCCAAGAGTGCTTTTTATTCCTATTTTAGTGGCCACTTTGAAGAACCAGCTCTTGTACTTCTTTTCACTATTAATTTTTTATGAGACAAAAATCTCACTATGTAGCCCTGGGTGTCATGAAACTCTCTTTGTAGACCAGGGCCTTGAACTCAGATCAGGGAGCTTCTGCCTCCTGAGTGCTGGGAATAACTGCGCCCAGCTTGATTTCCTTTCTTCCACCAAGTTCAGTCATTGTTCTTATAAATCCTCTCCTTATCTCTTGTTGATTCTCCTAATTTCTTGAGACAAGCAGTAACAATGAAGTCACATTCAGCCTTTTTCAGTGGAAGCATTTGAGACTGTCTCAGTAGTGTTAACTTTGTTTCTTGTAGTAAATAGTTCTCTCTCTCTCTCTCTCTCTCTCTCTCTCTCTCTCTCTCTCTTCCTCAAAAGTCTGTATTTTCTCTCTTGAACTGCCCTTTGATGCAAGGTTGTGTAGGGATGTTAAAAATTTGAAGTTAATGTTTGAGGTTTTGCCTCCCCTTTTTGTTATTTATTGTTATGTGTGCAGGATGTAGTCAGCATATACGGCCTCTGAGAACCTTGAGTTTTGTGTTTCTGAATTTTGCAAAGTTGTCTTATTATTGCATATTGGTTCCCATCAGTGGAATTTAAAAGCATGACATTCTCCACTGTATATTCCATAACCACATATTCACTGTTCACATTTTCCAATTTTGAGGTCATTGGCTTGGGTTTTGTTGTCTTGAAGTTTTCAAGAGATGAGTATAGTGGACACCATGCATACCCCAGGTTCATCCAGGGACTGGACACACTCAGCCATGTTTGCTTTCCTGAGGTGTGGAATCCATGACAATTCACCTCTAAATACTCAGTTCTCCCCTTTAATAAATAAAGGTCCTTTCCTATATCACGGCCATTGTATTTTTGTACATGAGAAAATTACACCAAGGTCTATAGTCTTCTAAAACAATGTCCATTTCAAACCCCCATAACCATCTCAAAAATGACTTTTTAAGACATTTTTGCCCAAGTTAGTATACAATGAATGACCAAGAAATATATTCTGGATAGTTATCAGTGGTTAAACATTCTTTCATTTAATGATTCCTTTATTTTTGTTCCGTTGTAACAGGGTCATGTATATCCCAGGTTGGCCTTGAACTCACTACATATATAGTCTACAATGTTTTTGAACTTCTGGTCCTCCAGTTGTCACTGCCTCAGTGCTGGAATTACAGGTGTGTGCCACCAGACCAAATTATCTGTGCCCAGAGACAAAGGAAATGTGAAGTTGTCTTGAACTGACTTTCTTTTTTATCAACTTGTCTTTTCTTGCCTAAGTTTTTATTTTTTATATTTAGTTCTTCTATTTTTAAGAATAGGCACTGAAAAAACCAGAATAGGTTCTGTGTTGCTTCATTGCAGAATATTCTAATTAATTCGTACATTTAAATGCGCCTGGCATTTTTTTTTATGGTAGGTCTTTGCCAGTCCTACTTTACTTTCACTTTTTTATTAAATTTTTTAGACATTGTCTCACTCTGTAGTCCAAGTTGAGTTCTAAAAAGTAGAGATTTGCCTGCCTCTACCTCCTAAGTGTTAGAATTGATGACATGTGCCACTATACCCAACCTTTACTTTAATACTTCCCAAGCTATTTATTTGAAATAATTAAAAAAATGTTGACTGTATTTCTGTAAACGCTTTTACTCTTTTCTTTATTTTGCATGTAATCAGTATAAAAATGTCTGTCTTTTATTATTTATTTTTGGTATGTATGCATGTATATGCACAACCTGTGTGTGCACATGTGTGTAGAGGACAGAGATCAGTCTCGGACACTGTTCTTCAGTAGTCTTGTATTTTTGCGGCAGGGTCTCTCACTGGCTGGGAGCTCACCAAATAGGCTAGGCTGGCTGGCCAGCGAGCCTTGAGGATCTGCCCATCTTTGCTTCCCCAGAGCTTGAATTACAAGCATTCCCTACTATGCCTGGTTTTTCAAATTGTGAGTTTCAGAGATTGAACTCAGGTTCTTATGTCTTCAAGGCAAATACTCCATCGATTGTACCATTACTCTAGGTTCACTGTCTAATGTTCATTGTTTAATGGAAGATTTTAGTTCTTTCCATTATCATACTAACCCTATTGATTGGTTCATTTTTAGACAATTTTGCTTGGATTCCTGGTGAGAATGGAACTCTCTCTCCTTCTGTCTCAGCCCAAGTACTGAGGTTACAAGTGTGCTTCGCCATGCTAAACTTATTTAATGACTTCATTTAAAGTAATTCCTATTTTCTCTTTTCACCAATCATTTATTTTTGCATTCTCTGTCCTTGTTTTTCATAGATTAATCTTATTGTCTTCACGTTCTTTCCCTTTAAGCCACTTATTTTTAATTTTTAAGAAATTTTTGCTATGGTTGCATCATCTACCTGTGTTGGTTGGCTGAAAATCAGATAGGATGTAGGTAACTTTTTTTTTTTTTTGCAACTTTCTGTTTTCTTGTCTGGTTCTGAGCCTATCCAATACTGCTCACATTCTTCACAGGATTCCAGGACTCAGATTGGATTGCTAGCTATCCTTGGGGTAGGATACTGAGAAGAAAATTAATAAATACTAGGGAGGATGCATGGGGAAGAAAACAAGGAGGTCATTGGAAGAGGCCGGTAATGTGGTTACCATACTATGGTACCCTTATGTCCTAAGTAGAGAGGGAGAGGGCATGGAAGCTCACACAGGCTCTGGTTCCTGAACCTTGTTGTGAATCTTTTTCCTGTCAGTTTTCCATGGTGCTCTTGGAGAGAGAGAGGCCATAACTGAGAGAGACCCATGTTGGGTTGCTTGCAGGCCAGTATAGGTGCTTCCAAGTGAAAAGGAGAAAGGGAGTGAAGACAATAAGATTAATATATGAAAGATAAGGACAGAGAAAGAATGAGATTGCATAAAATAAATTATTGGTGAAAAGAGAGTATAGGAATTACTTTAAATGAAGTCATTAAATAAGCTTAGCATGGTGAAGCACACTTGTAACCTCAGTACTTGGAAGCACCTTCTAGATCTTTCCATCTCATTAAGGACCACATTTCTTCTTTGTCTATGTAACCAACCAGCTTCTCACTATTATTTAAGAGCAAAATTCCAATTATTCTTAAGGTGAGGTGTTCTATTTCTCTGTTATCATTTCTCCTCGCTTCCCAAAGATGACGTTTATAGAACTATTCTATTTTCTTCTGCTCCCTGCTCAGGTGAAATCTTTGTACTCATCATTACCCAGACATATCCCAAAGGTTGCTGAGCTTTGACATTTATAGGACTATCATTAGACTCTCCCCTTCTATTTCTAGAGTCCTCCCTTAGCACTTCTGCTACAGTTAGAGACAAGTCTACTCTTATTCATCTTGGTTGAATTCTTTCACGTGTCAAGGTCTGCTTCTCGCTCCATCCTTCTTCGCTCCCTGGTCTTTATCTGTCTCACAGGTTCCTGAGCGTTCTCTGGAGACTAGCCTCATTTGGATACAGGTCACATGCAAGGATGTGAACCCTCAGTGTTCCCCTTTGGCTTCCTGGGGTATGTGAGATCCTAAGACGGTATCTTTTCACCAAGGTCACATTGCATAGCCCAGACCTGGCCATGTGACATGCTGTAGCCCTGAAATGTATTCAGAGCAGATTCTGGGTGTTTGGGGGTAGAATTGTCCAGAAACAATGCCAGATCTGTTACTTTCCCTTTCCCTGTTGCGGATCACAAAGGCCAGAGAGAGCCTCACGTGGACCTAGGGTGTCTCCATGAGCACCTGCTGACACATAGACAGGAAATGCATCTTTGTCTCTTTAAGCCACTTATTTTTAACTTTTAAGCAATTTTTGCTATGGTTGCATCATCTACCTGTGTTGGTTGGCTGAAAATCAGATAGGATGTAAGCTACTCTCCCCCACCCCCCAAAGTTTCTGTTTTCTTGTCTGGCTCTGAGCCTATCCAATACTGCACACATTCTTCACAGGATTCCAGGACTCAGATTGGATTGCTAGCTATCCTTGGGGTAGGATACTGAGAAGAAAATGAATAAATACTAGGGAGGATGCATGGGGGAGAAAACAAGGAGGTCATTGGAAGAGGCCGGTAATGTGGTTACCATACTATGGTACCCTTATGTCCTAAGTAGAGAGGGAGAGGGCATGGAAGCTCACACAGGCTCTGGTTCCTGAACCTTGTTGTGAATCTTTTTCCTGTCAGTTTTCCATGGTGCTCTTGGAGAGAGAGAGAGGCCATAACTGAGAGAGACCCATGTTGGGTTGCTTGCAGGCCAGTATAGGTGTCTCTTTCCTCCTGTACTGACTGGGTCTTTTGCACAACCATTGCTTTTGAACTAGACTCTTCCTGAAGGGTCCTCAGCAACAGCTGACTTCAGGGAGTGAAAATCATTATTTCCCAAAGCTAAGATCCCAATCCTGAGATGGTACCATCAAATTTCCCTGGAGTACTTCTTAGAATCAACTTCCTTTTGGGGTTTTATACAAAAATAATCAATTTTGTATTTAGAATTATTTTTGAGACAAAACACCCCCTGTTTAGTTCAGGTTGATTCTCCTGTCTTAGCCTTCCAAGCATCATCAAGACTGGCTAGTGATTTGAACATTTTTTTAAATGGGGCCAGAGATTTCAAGCACCAAATGACTGAGCAGGAGGGACCTGGGCTCTCTCTGTGTTTTGAGAGCCATCTTGTATTCAGCAGGCCTAACCTAGGCACTGGAAACTCATCATCAACAGAAGCAGCTGCTGTGGCTTCAGCCACTCTAGTAGCTCTGGTCCCTGTGACGGGCACCATGAAGGTCACGGTGGCTAGGGATACCCAGCTGTGACACAGTGTCCCCAGCATGTTTAGAGCCATAAGACTTAGGACCATTGTTGCTTTAATTGACCACCAATTTCTAGGACCTTTTGTCTTCCTCAGTCAGAAAAATTATCAGAGAGCTCTCCAGGCCTGCCCTGTGCTGCCAAGACTAGGGAATGTGGGTGCTGAGATGCCATAGCCACCCAGAGAGGTGCCTGTACTTTGGTCCCCTCTTCCATGTGCGGCATTTGTGGATACTGGCGTGTGTAGACAAACCCAGGCTCCTTCCCATGCTATCTGGGAACTGTGTTATCTAATCTTATCTCTAGTCCTCTTAGAAGCCAAAAAGGCCTCACCTCTGACTCCTTTACAGCTTCCCACGCTTCCCACGGATGCCCACATTCCAGCCCCATCTGCTTCTTGATTCTCCGTCAGCACACCTGGTGCCAGCTCAGAGTATTTGCAATGGCTTATCCTGCTCTGGTAGCTGCCTTTCCTCCTGGTCTAGATGTCACTCAAGTTTCAATACAAGTACCTTCTCCTCAGGGGAATCCTTCCACTAGCCCACCTGTCACAAACATACGCCACACAATACTCTATCTTCCTCAGCCTCTTCGGAGTTACCCAATTGGAAAACTCAGTTACTGTCCATTGTACCATGAGAACACCTTTCCCACAAAGGCAGAGATTTTGTTGGCTTTACTGCTGGGTTATAAGTACCCTCCTCCTATAGGTACTCGGGAAAAAATGGGATGCTGAACTTCTTAGTCACTCTAGGGGACCTCAGGGTACCCTGGGACAGTTGCATTTGACCTTGGGCAGATCTGGGCTTCTGTGTGCTGTGTGGCCCTGGTTTGTCAAAGGGAGGAGACCCAACTGGCAATTTGCCTCTGGTTGGATGAGAAGAGAGGCAAAGTTTGGGCAAGCTCTTGCCGTTAACAGACACCTCCTCAGGCTCTGCTTCGGCAGCCCTGGGAGCTGGGCTTTCACCCACCCCGCAGCCTGAGGGTGGCAAGCTAACCCTCTCTATGCTGAGGAGCTCTTTGGGACAGCCTAAAAGGCCTTCTGGCTGCCCCATGTGATCCTTCATGCTTCCTACTCCCGATTCTGTGGTTGCCTTCCACCTTGTATCATCCACAGGTGACATCTGGGGCAGAGAGCAGCTCAAAGATGAAGAAAGTAGAGCAGACATGTTGCCTGGACTCCCAGAGGTCACTGGCTTAATTCTAACTGGTCAGTGTTTCTCCTGATCTAGATGGGGCCTCATACCAGGGATGGGGACATAGGTGGTTTGCGTCTCCATCCTCCCTGTCCTTTGGAAGTGCAGAGGGAAGTGGGCAGCTATACTGGAGGCAGAAGCTGTTTGAAATGGGATTTTCAAACACTTGGTGTGTCCCAGAACCAGCTTGGGACCAAGGAGGGCTTCCTGGAAGAAATGACCAAAGACTTGGAGGTAGAAGAGCCTTTGGAGCCTTCTGGAACCTTTGCTTCTCTCTCTCTCTCTCTCTCTCTCTCTCTCTCTCTCTCTCTCTCTCTCTCTCTCTCTGTCTCTTAGGAGTTGACAATGACCATAAAGATACACAATACACCATTGTAGATCAAAGGTTTTTTGATGCTGGGCAGTGGTGGCACACGCCTTTAATCCCAGCACTCGGGAAGAAGAGACAGGTGGATCTCTGTGAGTTTGAGGACAGCCTGGTCTACAGAGCTAGTAATCAGGACAGGCTCCAAAGCGACAGCAAAACCCTATCTCGAAAAACAAAAACAAACAAAGCAAACAAAAACAGGCTAATGTTTACATTTCTACTTTCACAGCATTCAGAGACCCTTCCTGTAGTTGTTTTTTTTTTTCTTTTTCTTTTTAATCTTTGGTCTTTGGGAGCCCCAATGTTGTGGAATATCATTTTTTTTGTGGACTATCATTTTAACTATGTAAAGGTGTGTCACTTTTTTTCCTGCTGCTTTTGTTAATGATACAAAGACGTGCTATATTTGTTTGATTAAATAAAATTAACCTGGGGCCAGGAGGCTGAGTCAGCAACTAGCTGACAGTAAGTGGAATGAGGGAACTAAGTATAGCTAGGGTTCTATAAGTGAGGCCTGAACAGAAGGACACCCCCTTTTCAGGACACAGGCAGGGACAGAGGGTTAGCTACTTGTTATTAAGCCTCTCTGAGTGAGCAGAATTTCACTTTTAAAAGCAAAACAAAAACAAAACAAAACAAAAAATCAAAGAAAAACAAAAACCACCAAAAAATAAAATCCCAAAATGTAGTTGGTTGTTTAATTTTTACTCTTTGGGGGCCTGCCACCTAGCTCCCAAATAAATACATGGAGACATTCTTACTTATGAATGCCTGGTCTTAGCTTGATTTATTTATAGCCAGTTTTTCTTAAATTATCCTAACTTTTGCCTCTGAGATTTTACCTCTATTTCTGTATATCTTTTTGTTCCTTCTTATTCGGCGTCTGGCTGAGTGGCTGGCCCTCAGCATCTTCTCTCCTCTTTTTGCTCTCGATATTCTCTTCTCAGATTTCTCCTATTTATTCCCTCTGCCTGCCAGTCCTGCCTGGTTTTCTCTTGCCTCACTATTGGCCACTCTGCTTTTTTTTTTCCAGGCCAATCAGGTGTTTTAGACAGGCAAAGTAACACAACTTCAGAGTTAAGCAGATGCAACGTAAAAGAATACAACACATTTTTTTTGCATCATTAAACAAATGTTCCCTAGCATAAGCAAATGTAACACATCTTCAATTAATATTCCTCAACACCTTCCTGTACCAAAGATGCTAGGCACATGGGGGTGAAGACTCTATGTAGGCACCAGCTTGGCTTCTCTGTGTTCAGTGAATTATGTAGGTGTTGTCTTCAGCAATGGGGCCTTGCTGTCAGTTTGTAGAGAGTAACCTACAGTCTTAGCAACAGCCTAGATTGTTTGGTGGTTCCTGCGGGACCCTTTTGGCCCGCAGTTCAATTAGATGGTCCCAATCCAAGTACAGGGTGCTTCATTTGGTGACAAGAGATGTCTAGTTGGGGCTCTGTCTCACCCATTATTTAGGGGTTTTATTTAAAGTGCCTTCATATATGCATATATCTTAGGAAGTTTCTACTGTTCTATGTTTCCACACTACCTCTCAAATGCCCCTTAATTTTAGCTTTCTCTCCCTGTATTCCCTCCCTCAGCTTCTCTTCCCTTTTCCTGTCCATGTGACGCCCCCATTTTAGTCGTTTACCTCCCATCCATCTGTAGTTATTCGTTTCTGTAGCGCACAAAGTCTGTCTGCCCTCTATGCGCTACCATACAGTTCGCGAGCTTCGGGAAAGGGGCTGGAGGTTGAAACACACAAAGACTCACACAGACAGAACAGACAGAGAGACAGAGACACGGACCTCTAGTCACTGGTAAGGTGCACCCACACACTGAGACAATGGGGATGTCCTATCGGGAACTCACCAAGGCCAGCTGGCCTGGGTCTGAAAAAGCCTGGGTTAAAACAGGTCTTACTGAACATAGCGGACAATGAGGACTACTGAGACCTCAAGAACAATGGCAATGGGTTTTTGATCCTACTGCACGAACTGGCTTTGTGGGAGCCTAGGCAGTTTGGATGCTCACCTTACTAGACCTGGATGGAGGTGGGTGGTCCTTGGACTTCCCACAGGGCAGGGAACCCTGATTGCTCTTTGGG